>NC_062290.1:69588688-69891718 GCF_902655055.1 Lutra lutra | reverse complement strand
CAGACTGGATGCATTTTCTCCAATTGTTGGTTATTCTTGAGCTATTACTTGCAGTCTTGAGGAAGCAAAGATGGAATATGCTTCATTGACCTATTCTGGGCTCTGTTTTGATTATTGTCGGCAATGTGGATAAGGCAACAGAAGTAAATGGATGTTGAATAATCAGTTTTGTTGGCGATTAGACAAAGAAAACATGAAGTGCTCTTATTTTCCTTCTTGTTTGTAATTTAAAATGAATTTTATAAACAATGAGAAGATATCACCAGACTTTACTACTTCACAGTTCAAGTCTAACTTTGAAAAGGGAGATTTCTCATAGGCAGAGTGTGAAATGTTTTCTTAGTCTTTAAATGTTTAAAATTGAGTTGACATCACTCTTCATGTGCTAGTTATCTCTCAGTGGAGCCATTGTCATTCTATTTTAAAATTCCAGAGTCTTCCCTAACTCCTTTCTTATTCCATATATATGGACTCTGGTTCTTGCATATTTGTTCTCATAGTTATTAATTATGTTAGTTATTAATTTTCTTGTCTTCTAAATCTCTACCTACCTAGGTAAGGTCATTATTATCTTGCACTGAGTTGGCTGAAAAAGGCTTGTAACTGAGCATCATAGCCCAAGCTCTCTTGACTCCAATTAGTCGTGCACCCAACTTTGAGAACAGAGTTCTGAAAGTATCACTTTGCTCATATTCTCTGCTCCAAATCATCACTGACTTCCCATTTCAAGTAAATGAAAGCCAGACTTGTCAGTGTGACATTTAAAGTCATTCATAATCTGCCCCAACCTACTCATATCTTTCCAAGACTCTCCCCCTCCCTTCCTCTAACGTCCAATCACACTGACTCAGTTATGCTCTAAAATAGTTTTGTACTTTTTGCCTCCATGTCTATGCTTACATGGCTCTTTCTTCCTGGGATTCTGTTCCTTTACATTCTAATGCATACTTTTAAATACTTCTTCTGTAATTCTTTAGTAATCAAAGCAGAATGATAAATTACAGTCATATGCATATCCATTTTGTCTCTTCATAAGACAATTAGGTCATAAAGGACAGAGCTGTGCTTCCTACATCCTTTCTACGGTGCTTTCATCCAATGCCTTATACAGAATTCACTGTCAATAAGCATATTTACTGAATGAATGAATGTGTAAATAGAGATAGAATCAACATATTATTTAGACTTTGGGTGACATCATATCCTGAAATATACTAATTGGAAACTATTGGAAAATGAACTGGTAGTTTCAGAGCACAACAGAATTGAGGATTTGAAATATTTTTAGTCTCATCAAGGCCAGAGCTACCTACTATTCTCTTGTTTAATCCTCCTCATTTTGATTTCATTGGACCCCTAGCCCTTTATTGTCTCATACATATAGCATGATATACAGGAAAAAAATGTTCAAAGCGGCTAGCATTTAAGCTATGAGGCAATCAAAGTCCTTCTCCAAAACTCTACCAAACATCTCCGCTATTCAGACACAGCATGTAAATAAAGATGACCCTTTGTGATCAGAACATGGGTGAAACCATGCAGTGGGTCCCTCTAGCCACGGCCATCACTGGAAATGGCAGCCTCCCGGAGATCTCATCCTTTCTGCTGCTTTTAAATTGACAGTCTCATATTCTAGAAAAATGGCCTCCTTCTGATGTTTTAGAGGAATGCAGGATCCCATGATGCAGTACGTATAGTCCCTGCGACACATGGACATCTGTACATATGTGTATGGTGTGTGAGAGCATGTCTACCTGCATTTATGGGTTAGCTTTACCCAAAAGTTTCAGAGATCTTTTGAGACAGAATTAAAGTGTGAGTCTCAATGTAATCCTGCTTAAAAGAAGGGCTTGAGTCCAAGGCTCAGAGGTTTGGTTTGGACAAGCACCCAGAAGTTGGGATGACTATCTGAAGCTCTTGCATCTGCAAATTTGAGCTGGATCAATTGAGGACAGGTGTTATCATGACATTTTCAGTACTCCTCACTAGCATTCAGTCTGGAAAGGAGCACCTCCTTCACCTAATACACAAAGATTTGGGAAACTGGAACAACAAACAGGAAAAGTAGAGAGAAGGAAAAAGGAAAGTTGGTTTGATTTCTTTAAGAACGTCATTCTTTCATTGCCTCCAAAGTTGTGATTATACTGCTAATAGCTGGGTCAGGGTATGACACACAAATGTTATGAGTTAACAATGGGCAACTTTACAATAGATCCATAGATCCACAGAACTTGAGAGCTAAAGGGGACCTTAGGGACCTTCTGCTCAAACCATCTTTTTATACAGATTATAAAACTGAGGCTTGGAGAGGAGAAATGGCTTGCCAAGGACTTGGAGAGCAGGACTGGGATTCATTCCAGAGTCCTGACATTTAGTCAACATAGTTATTCTAAATCATCACCCAGTCAGTTCTGCTGTAGCATATCCTGATAGATTCAATAGGCTGGGATCAGACTGAGGCTGAGTTTTACTGTAATTCTCATTTTTATTCAAACTGACTTGACTTTTGTCCACTTGTTTCTAGAATGAGAGCTTAAAATGTGGGATGGATGAATCAATGTGGGAGCTATCAGCAGGGGGCAGTAGGACAGTCATTGCTGACATCCATTTGCTGGGAGGGAGCATTATTGAGAGTTCTGAACCAGGAGTGAAAATGCTTTCCCTCAAGGAAGAAGATGGCTACCAAAGATTGGATGAGAAAAGTCAATTTGAGGAAGCATATGTCACTGGCTTGAGAATCAACTGGCCAGGAAATGAAGGAAATATGCCAGTGTGCCAAGAACCTTTAACCAAGCAAATACAGGAAAGTTAGGGAGTTTTGGGATCAGTCCCAAAACAAGAAGAGAATTACGGGCAAGTGAGCTGGCCAGAGGGTCCCAAAAGGCAAGTTGCTTCTCATAAATCTGTGGTTACAGCCATATTTCGGAGCTCCTTCTTGCTCTGCATTTTTTATTTGTAACAGTTTCAGAAGCCTCCTGATGGAAGAAATTTTATGTGTTTGTGAAACTCGGTTTCCTAATTTATTGATGTAGTATATCTTTCAAATTTTACTATCTTGAAAAATCAAAATAAAACATAGGAATATTGGTGAGGCTCAGGTCTATCATGATGGGATCACAGAGCAGGAGGGAGAACCTTAAAACACCACCTGACGAGTGTTTGGGACTTCATCTTAGATGAAGCCTCCTGAACTATAGACCTTGTCCACAACAAAAATAAAGCTTATTTAATTAATGTTTTTGCCTTCAGGCATGTGAAACATTTTTCCCTTCCCCACACCTTTTTTTTTCTTCCCAATTTGGGAGTGATATCAAATATATTAGATGATTGATTCAGTACCCAGGGAGTTTCATGTCTGAAATTGTGGATGGAGGAGTCTAAAGACATGAAACAAAAAATAAAAAATTAAAGACATGAAGCAGTGTTATCCTTTGATCAGTGATCAAGTTTCTACCATACTGCATGATTTAGCTGCGGGGGGGTGGGGGGTGGGGGGTGGGGGCAAACAGTGAATTAGTTAATCCACATACAATTGATTAGGAAGTGGGTAAATATTTATGGAAAAGGGGGCAAATGCTATGAATTATAGTCTTAAAAGTTTGTTCCCAGGGACAAGTCTCATAAAGTTCACGAAAGAGGTAGATTATGAACCTTGTGGCCCAGAAGGGGTCCACTGAGACCTGGACATGCTGGGCTTTTTCTTTTTTTTTTTTTCTTTCCCAAAACTGGTTAACAAGGGTGGTGTCTGTACTTCCCTGAAAACTGTAGAGTCCTACAGGTGGAAGGACAGATAGGCATAATTTCATCTTCAACTTCATAATTTCTGAAGATGAGAACAGACACTATAATTAAAGTAGACAGTAATCAATGAGCACACTCAGGAAGTGTGATTACTGGTTGGATGGAAACCTGGGACTCCATATGATGCTCTTCTTGGTAGTTTCCAGTTTAGTATTTTATATTAAAAGACGACTTGCTGAGTGATATTTTACATGGCAGTTGGAAAGCGGTATCCAATATAACGACAAGGGAATCAGTATCTGAGAGTTCCCCAAAACTGAAATTATGGGGAAAATATTGGAAGAAATCTGATAAGGATACATGTAAAGTGCTGGGGAAAATACTGAGGGGAGAAGGTGGGAAAGATATGGCTGACATAGCGCCTAGCACTCTGTGATGGCAAATTTCATGTGTCAATTTGACTGGGCTACAGGACAGTCAGATATTTGGTTAAACATCATTTCCAGGTGCGTCTGTGAGGCTGTTTCCGGTTGAGCCTAACATTTGAGTCAGATAATAGGTATAGCAGTTTGGGGCCTCAAAGTGGGTGGGCCTAGGTTTGAAGAGAATAAAAGCAGAGTAAAAAAGAATTTTCTCTCCCCGCTTGACTATCTTTGAGCTGTGGTATCAGTCTTTGGACTTTAGACTCAGACTGGAATTTACACCAATGCCTCTCTTGGTTCTTAGGCCTTTGGATTTGCACTGGAATTTACCATTAGCTCCCTTGAACCTGATTTTGTCAGCCTCTATAATAGCATGAGCTAATTCCTTATAATAAATCAAACTTCTCTCTCTTTCTCTCTCTCTTCCTCCCTCTCTCATTATATATATATATATATATATATATATATATATATATATATATATATGTATATGTATATATATGTTCTCCTGGAGAACTCTGATGCAGTCCTTTCCCCAACTACCTCCCCCACTCCCCCAAAAGTGGGGAGCAAATGCTAACCTTGGTATAAGTCAAGACAGTCAGTGTCTAGAAAAACATCAAGATTAATGTTGGGTCCAAAACAAGCAAGGCAATATCTTACTCATTACTCTGCTCTGACCAGATTATACCTAGAGTAGCAGGCTCAGTTCTGGTAATCCCAGCGAAGGAGGGAAAAGGTCAAACAAGAGGAAGTCCGGAAGAAATCAATAAAGGTAGAAAATGCATCTAACGTCATGTCAATGAAAAATTGTCAAAGAACTTAGGATATTCTTTCGGGGAGAAGATTTCAGAGAAAGATACAGCAGCTGTCTTCCAATTCTCACACTGCTATCAGCAAGAAGAGGAATGATATTTGCTCAGTGTAACTCCAAGGAGCAGTGACATAGAGTGAACGTTTTAGGGAGAAGGAGTTGAGCCCAATTGAAGGAAGCACTTTCCAAAGATGGACTGGACTGAAATGAGAGTGTAAGTTTTCTCATGGAATCCATGCGACATGAGTGCTGGGTGCTTTGAGTTTCCTTGTAAGATTGGCGTCAATTACCCTAAAGATGCTTTTCGATGCTTTTTTTATGTCTATAAAATTGCTGTTCATAGTGAAAGTGATTGTTAGCCAAGCAAATGCTGTAATGTAATGGAATACTTATACTATTTAATAGAAGACACTTTTCAAAGGACATATGTATAAGCAAACTGTTATCTATTTTTTGAAGTAGGTCCCTATGAATCTTTCCGCATTAATACATTTTAGTTTCTTTGGCTGACCTTTGTTCCTTTAATTTAAATACCTATATCTTTTTGAAAGTAAGTAACATAAAGGATTATTATAAGTATTTTTGATCTACATTTTCACCAATTCAAGCAGATTTTTCCTTAATTATCCTGAATGAATCTCTCTGTTCTGAACAAATGAATGGGACATACTACAAAAACACCGTACTAACAACAGTGGCAGCTTACCTTGGTTGACAGTGCTTATTATGTGTTAGGCATGGTTTTAAGCATGGATTGACTCATTTACATGGATTTACTCCCTTAATCTTCACCAGGTAACTATATGAAGTAGCTGCAATTATCATTCCCATTTTTATTAACGAAGAAACTAAACCCCAGGGAGGTTACACAACGTGTCCTGGGACATGTTGTTAGTAAGAAGCAAAGCTAGGATTCTGGTTCCCGAGTCAGGCTCTTTTCTTTCTTTTTTTCTCCAGAGTCAGCATTCTTATTACCATGTTATTTCTGTTTCACAACTTTCTAATTTTACAGCATTCCACTTAGAAGTAGAAGTAAACCTTGGGACCCCTGCATGAACATTCCACCATAGGGGCACCTCAGAAAAGGAATGTACCCTGCTCTGGGAGACAAATGGCTTCTTTGTCTCAGCTCACACTTCCACTGAGACAGACTGGCTGGTTGAACATCTTTGTGATCTCTCAATCAGTTGATGTTTCATTCCAGATCATCTCCAAAGGATGTTGCTTCTGCAGTCTGCAACCTAGCTTTTTAGGTGCTCAGTTCTAATATCGCACAGATTGGAGCTCAACTTAGCTGCATCTGTCTTGTGACATTTGACTCCATTTGACCTGAACTCAGATCCTAACTCTGCCTCTTACTGGGTCCATGGACTGGGGCAAATGACGATACTGTGTGATGTCTTCGTCCTCTACTCTGCAAAGTTTTTGTTAAGAATAAATGAGATATGAGGTGAAGGGGATTAAGAGTACACTTATCAGGATGAGTGAGCACTGAATACACTATAGAATTGTTGAATCACTGTATTGTACACCAGAAACTAGTACAACACTGCATGTTAACTATATGGGAATTAAGAAAAAGAATAAATGAAGTGTTATGCATAAACTCCCCTCTAAGACCTAATGCATAAAACAAGTATTCTAGAAGTGGGAGTTCTTTTATTTGATCGATGTTATGTAGTCTACTTTAAGTTTGTTGATTCTGCTGGTTGAGGGAAAAGTTACTCCTTGTAATCTGAGTTTCTGTTGGGAGATAAATAAGAATCACATTGAAAATGGCTTTTAAGCAGTTGCTTAAGTTTAAGTAGCTCCTGTGGGCCTTTGGTGGGAGTGGTGTTCCAGTGCAATGTGTAACGGGGGGATTTTTTTTCACGCTTTGCAAAACACCCTGTGTATCTTAAATTTCCCCATTCTCGATATTAATGACACAATTGTGTTTTAGACATGGCCACCATGTCAAGCGCACTTTCCATGTGGTGCCAGTCTTTCCACAAACACACTGAACACCTATTATATTCTTGCCTCAGAGTAATAATACACAGTGCCTACTGCTTCTGGTCTAGGCAAAAAGCTCTGGAACACAATGTCAATGTAACAAGGTTATGTGACATGGTGCTCTGCAAACACGGAAAATAAATAAGGGCGGGACAAAGGAAGTCCTTCTCCCTAACCACAGACTCAAGAATTCAAGAAAAGACCTGTACAGATGAATTGTTCTGTGAGTTTTGAGTGGACCTTACGTATAACTTCTTGCTTTTTCAGACTGCCACGAATAGATTATTTTCTCCTCTGGACAACTGGGTTCATGATTAATTCTCTGTCTCTCTTGACCTTTATAAATAGAGGAGCGTATTTTGATTAGATGGTTTATGGATATTTCTTTTTCCTTTTTTTTTTAAAGCAAAGTGATATTGTCTTCTTATATGTGCTGCTGAAGTGAGCACAGTGATATTGTCTTAAAGCAATATATATATGATGTGGCAAATTAGAAAAAAGCAGAAAAATATGAAGAAAAAAGTGAAAATCACTTGCAAACCATCATGCACATGCTACCTCTATTAACATTTGAAAAATTGATCTCCATTTTTTCCCTACAAACATATGTCATACATGACAGAATTATATTGCTATTTTTATATAACATCACATGTTGTCAACATTTTCCTGTGTTGTTAAAAAAGGAAGTGTGGATATACCCATTATGGAAGAAGATGTGGAAGTTACTTATTAAAACACATATACACCCAACTCTATGACTCAGCAGTTCAGTCCTAGGTATGGTACTCAGGAGAAAATAAATAAAGTATTTGTTTACAAAATTACTAGTACAAGAATATGCATCACATCTTCATTCATAATACTAAAAAACCAGAAACAGTTCAAATATCCATCAACGGATGAATGGATAAACTAGTCAGCAATAAAAAGGAATAAACTACTTTTTAAATTAAATTTTAAAAATTTTAATTTCAGTATAATTAACAGTGTTCTATTAGTTTCAGGTGTACAATATAGTGATTCAACAATCTGGTACATCACTCAGTGCTCATCATGATAAGTGTCCTTTTAGTCCCCATTATCTGTTTCACCCATCCACCCACCCACCCACCTGTCTGGTAGCCATCAGTTTGTTTTCTATAGTTAAGAGTCTGATTTTTGGTTTGTCTCTTTTTTTTTTTCTTGGTTTTGTTTCTTAAATTCCACATATGAGTAAAAGCATATGATATTTGTCTTTCTCTGACTGAATTACTTCACTTAGCATAATACGGTCTAGATCCATTCATGTTGCTGCAAATGGCAAGATTTCATTTTTTAATGGCTATTATTCCATAATATCTATCTATCTATATATATATATATAGTATCTTTAGCCATTCATATTCCATGGTATGTAATATTCTATGAAAATCCTCCAACACACACATATAAATATAAATTTTATATATATATATTAATGGACATATGGACATTTGGGTTGCTGTCATAGTCGGCTATTGTAAATAGTGCTGCAATAAACATAGGGTGCATATATATTTTTGAATTAGTGTCTTCATATTCTTTGGGTAAATAACCAGTAGCAGAATTACTGGATCATTTGGTAATTCTATTTTTAATTCTTTGATGAACCTCCATTACTGTTTCTATATTGGTTGTACCAGTTTGTATTCCCATGAACAAAGGGTTCCTTTTCCCCCACATCCTCACCAACACTTGTTTCTTGTGGTTTTGATTTTAGCTATTCTGACAGGTGTGAGGTGATATCTCATTGTGGTTGTGATTTGCATTTCCCTGATGCTGAGTGATACTGAGCACCTTTTCGTGTGTCTGTTGGCCATCTGTATGTCTTCTTTGAAGAAATATCTCTTTGTGTCTTTTGCCCATTTTTAATTGGATTATTAGTTTTTTTTGGTATTGAGTTGTATAAGTTCTTTATGTATTTCAGATATTCGCCATTTATCAGCTATGTCATTTGCAAATATTTTCTCATACTCAGTAGGTTTTCTTTTAGTTTTGTTGAGTATTTCATTTGCTGTGTAGTAGATTTTTATTTTGATGTGGTCCCAATAGTTTATTTTTGGTTTTATTTCCCTTGCCTCAGGAGACATACGTAGAAAAAAATTATTGCCTCAGCCCTCTCCTAGGATTTTTATGGTTTCAGGTCTCACATTTAGGTCCTTAATGTACTTTGAGTATATTTTTTTGTATGGCATAAGGAAGTGGTTCAGTTTCATTCTTTTTCATGTATCTGTCCAGTTTTCCCAACACCATATGGTGAAGAGGAACAAACTATTGATACATGTAATAACATGGGTGAATCTCAAAAGCATTATACTAAGTGAAAGAAACCAGACTTTCAAAAAGCATATATTGTATGATTCCATTTATATAAAGCTCTGGAACCAACAAAATTAATCTAGGATAGAAAAAAACCAGAATGGAGGTTTTCTTTGGAGGGTAAATTGGGATAATGGCAGAATTGATTAGAAAAAGGCATAAGAGAACTTTCTAGAGTGATGACAATAGTTTATATCTTAATAAGGGTTTATGTTACATAGATACATGCATTAGCCAAAATTCATCAAATGAGGGTTGCCTGGGTGGCTCAGTCGGTTAAACCTCCAACTCCTGATTTCGGCTAAGGTCATGATCTCTGGGTTGGGTTGTAAGATCAAATCCTGCATCAGTCCCTGCACTGAGCATAGAGCCTGCTTGAGATTCTCTCTCTTCCCTTTGCCCCTCCCTGCTCTTACTCTGTCTCAAAAAATAAAAGTAAATTAACCAAATGACACAGTTAAGATTTGTGCATTACTGTATAAAATTTTACCTAAAAAAAAGAAAAAGAACATATTGAATTTTAAGTTTCTATTTCCACATCAGTGAAACTAAACCATGGAGTTATATTTGTAAAGCAAACGCCATTATATAGCATTACTTCATAAGTTAAAACAATCCTTTAAAGCAAAAATGTTTCTTTAAAACAAAGTCTTGATATATTTAATATATAAGGGGGGTAGGGCAAGATGGCGGAGAAGTAGCAGGTTGAAATGACATCAGGTCCCAGAAGTTCAACTAGATAGTTATCAAACCATTCCAAACACCTACAAACTCAACAGGAGATAGAAGAGAAGAAGAGCAGCAATTCTATGAACAGAAAATTGACCACTTTCTGAAAGGTAGGATGTATGGAGAAGTGAATCCGAAGTGACGAGAAGATAGACTGCAGGGGGAGATGCTGGCTCCCAGCAAGCAATAGAGAAACAGAGCACAAAATCCGAACTTTTAGAAGCCTTCTCCATTGAGGGACATAACTCCAGAGGCTAAGCAGGGGTTGAGTCCTCATGGGGACAGTGTGGCTTCAGGTCTTGTGGGGTCACAGAAAGATCGGGGGTGTCTGAGTGTGGCCGAGCTCCCAAGTATTGGAGCAGAGAAGCCAACTACAGAGACAGAGCCGAGGAGTGAGCTTTCAGATCGGGGTTACCTTAAACTGTGATCCAAGGCACAGTCGGACCACAGCTCTTTGAGCAGGGACCCGACAAGTGGAGATACAGGGAGAGTCACCTCCTCTGGAGGCAGGAATCTACTGAGTTTGGAGACTCCAAACTGGGCTGTGCATTAGAGACAAACACTCAGTCACAGGCCAGGTGAGCATGGAGCATGGGCAGAAACCAGGGAGACAGGAGGGATAAACTGCTTTTCTCTGAGGGTACACTGAGGAGTGGGTCCCTAGCTCTTAGCTCCTCCAGGCTGGAAATTGGGAGGCTGCCATTTTCATTCTCATCATCCAGAGCTCTATGGAAAGTGTTCAGGGAACAAAAGCTCCCAAGAGCAAACCCAAGCTGATTACTTAGCCTGGCCCTTGACAAGGGTGGTGCAATTCCACATCAGGCAAAGACATTTGAGAATCACTATAACAGGACCCTCCCCCAGAAGATCAGCAAGAACATCCAGCCAAGACCAAGCTCACCCATCAAGAACAGTGGAACTCCAGAGCTAGGGGAAAGCAGTGCACAGAATTCATGGCTTTCCCCCAATGATCCCTTAGTCTTGCAAAGTTAATTTTTTTAATTTTATTTTTTTCTTATTCTATTTTTTAAAACTTTTCCTCTTTCCTCTTTCAATGTTTTTTAACTAGTTTATCTTAAAAATACCTAAGTTTCTAAAAAAAAAAACCTTTTTCAATATTCATTGTTATATTCATATTTTATCCCTTCATTGTATTTAAACTTATTCTTTGTATACATATAGGTTTTTTTTTTTTCCTAAAAATTTTGGGATACAATTTCTTCTAATCCATCAAAATATAACCTAAATCTAGCACATGGCTTTGTTCTAGTCTCCAACCTGAGCACATTCTCTCCTCTTTTTTTTTTCCTCTTTCCAACCAACTTATCAATTCATTTTTTAGAATTTTTAAAGAAAATTTTCATCTTTACAGTCATATTCCATCCCTTCATTGTGTTTACCCTTAGTTTTGGATATACATAAGTTTTTCTTTCTTTAAAATTTTGGGAGGTAGTTTATTCTCAGAGACCAAAATATACCCAAAATCAAATGGGTGGCTCTGTTCTATTCACCAGTCATATATATATATATATATGTATATATATATATATATATGTGTGTGTGTGTCTATGTGTGTGTGTGTGTGTGTGTGTATAATATATATATTTTTTAATTTTTAAATTTTTATTTATTTTCCCCCTTTCTTCTCCCCCCCAGTTTTGGGTCTCTTCTGACTTGGTTAGCATACTTTTTCCTGGGGTCTTTGCCACCCTTTTAGTATTTTATTCTCTCATTCATATGCTTTATCTGGATAAAATAACAAAGCAGAAAAACATACTACAAAGCTGTGATAACCAATACAGCATGGTACTGGCATAAAAACAGACACACAGACCAGTGGAACAGAGTAGAGAGCCCAGATATGGACCCTCAACTCTATGGTCAAATAATCTTCAATAAAGCAGGAAAAAATATACATTGGAAAAAAGACAGTCTCTTCAATAAATGGTGTGGGAAAATTGGATAGCTATGTGTAGAAGAATGAAACTCGACCATTCTCTTACACCATATACAAAGATAAACTCGAAATGGATAAAAGACCTCAACATGAGGCAGGAATCTATCAAAATCCTAGAGGATAACATAGGCAGTAACCTCTTCAATATTGGCCACAGCAACTTCTTTCAAGATATGTCTCCAAAGGCAAAGGAAACAAAAGCGAAAATGAACTTCTGGGACTTCATAAAGATCAAAAGCTTCTGCACAGCAAAGGAAACAGTCAACAAAACAAAGAGGCAAACCAAGGAAATGGAGAAGATATTCACAAATGACAGTACAGACAAAGGGCTGATATCCAAGATCTATAAAGAATTCCTCAAACTCAACACATACAAAACCGATAATCATGTCAAAAAATGGGCAGAAGACATGAACAGACTCTTCTCCAATGAAGACATACAAATGGCTGACAGACACATGAAAAAATGTTCGTCATTCTTAGCCATCAGGGAGATTCAAATCAAAACCACATTGAGATAACCCCTTACACCAGTTGAATGGACAAAATTAACAAGGCAGTAAACAACATGTGTTGGAGAGGATATGGAGAAAGGGGAACTCTCTAACACTGTTGGTGGGAATGCATGTTGGTGCAGCCAGTTTGGAAAACAGTGTGGAGATTCCTTAAGAAATTAAAAATAGAGCTTCCCTATGACCCTGCAATTACACTACTGGATATTTACCCAAATGATACAGATGTAGTGAAAAGAAGGGCCACCCGTGCCCCAATGTTCATAGCAGCAATGGCCAGAGTCACCAAACTGTGGAAAGAACCAGGATGCCCTTCAACAAACGAATGGATAAGGAAGATGTGGTCCATATATACTATGGAGTATTATGCCTCCATCAGAAAGGATGAATACCCAACTTTTATATCAACATGGATGGGACTGGAGGAGATTATGCTGAGTGAAATAAGTCAAGCAGAGAGAGTCAATTATCATATGGTTTCACTGATTTGTGGAGCATAAGGAATAACACGGAGGACATGGGGAGATGGAGAGGAGAAGGGAGCTGGGGGAGATTGGAGGGGGAGACAAACCATGGGAGACTGTGGACTCTGAAAAACAATCTGAGGGTTTTGGAGGGGCGAGAGGTGGGAGGTTGGGTGACCTGGTGGTGGGTATTATGGAGGGCATGTACTGCATGGAGCACTGGGTGTGGTGCATAAACAATGAATTCTGGAACACTGGAAGGAAATTAAAAAAAATAAATTAAAAAAAATGGAGGTTCTTACTGCTAGGATAAATGAAGCAGAAGAGAGAATTAATGATATAGAAGGCGAAATGGTGGAGAATAAAGAAGCTGAGCAAAAGAGAGGCAGACAACTACTGGACCATGAGGGGAGAAATGGAGAGATAAGTGATATCATAAGATGAAACAATATTAGAATAATTCGGATTCCAGAAGAAAGAGAATAACTGGGATTCCAGAAGAAAGATAGAGAGAGGGGGCAGGAAGTATATTGGAGTGAATTATAGTAGAGAATTTCCTGAATATGGCAAAGAGACCAAGCATCAAAATCCAGGAGGCACAGAGAACCCCCTTGAAATCAATAAAAATAGGTCCACACCCTGTCATCTAATAGTGAAACAAGTCTCAGTGACAAAGAGAAAATCCTGAAAGCTCAGGACAAGAAGTCTGTAACATACAATGGTAGAAATATTAGATTGGCAGCAGACCTATCCACAGAGACCTGCAGGCCAGAAAGAACTGGCATGATATATTCAGAGCACTAAACAAGAAAAGTATGGAGCCAGGAATACTATATCCAGCTAGGCTATCATTGAAAATAGAAGGAGGGGCACCTGGGTGGCTCAGTGGGTTAAAGCCTCTGCCTTCAGCTCAGGTCATGTTCCCAGGGTCCTGGGATCGAGCCCTGCATCAAGGCTCTCTGCTCAGCAGGGAGCCTGCTTCCTCCTCTCTCTCTGCCTGCTCTCTGCCTACTTGGTGATCTCTATCTGTCAAATAAATAAATAAATAAAATCCTTAAAAAAAAAAGAAAATAGGGGTGCCTGGGTGGCTCAGTGGGTTAAGCCGCTGCCTTCGGCTCAGGTCATGATCCCAGGTCCTGGGTTCGAGCCCCACATCGGGCTTTCTGCTCAGCAGGGAGCCTGCTTCCTCCTCTCTCTCTGCCTGCCTCTCTGCCTACTTGTGATTTCTCTCTGTCAAATAAATAAATAAAATCTTTAAAAAAAAAAAGAAAAAAAAGAAAATAGAAGGAGAGATAAAAAGTTTCTAGGACAAACAAAAATTAAAAGAATTTGCAAACACCAAACCAGCCCTATAGGACATATTGAAAGGGGTACTCTAAGCAAAGAGAGAGCCTAATAGTAGTAGACTAGAAAGGAACAGAGACAATATACAATAACAGTCACCTTACAGGCAATACAATGGCACTAAATTCATATCTTTCAGTAGTTACCCTGAATGTAAATGGGCTAAATTCCCCAATCAAAAGACACAGGGTATCAGAATGGATAAAAAACCAAGACCCATCAATATGCTTTCTACAAGAAACTCATTTTAGACCAAAAGACACCTCCAGATTTAAAGTGAGGGGGTGGAAAACAATTTACCATGCTAATGGACATCAAAAGAAAGCTGGGGTGGCAATCCTTATATCAGATAAACTATATTTTAAGCCAAAGACTATCATAAGAGATGAGGAAGGACACTATATCATACTTAAAGTGTCTGTCCAACAAGAAGATCTAACAATTTTAAATATCTATGCCCCTAACATGGGAACATCCAACTATATAAACCAATTAATAACAAAATCAAAGAAAGACTTTGACAATAAAGCAGTTGGGAACTTTAGCACCCCCTCATTGGAAAGGACAGATCATCCAAGCAAAAGATCAACAAGGAAATAAAGGTTTTCAATGACACACTGGACCAGATGGACATCACAGATATATTCAGAACATTCCATCCCAAAACAACAGAATACACTTTCTTCTCTAGTGCACATGGAACATTCTCTGGAATAGATTACATCCTGGGTCACAAATAAGGTCTCAACTGGTACAAGAGATTGGGATCATTCCCTGCATATTTTCAGACCACAATGCTCTGAAGCTAGAACTTAATCACAAGAGGAAATTTGGAAAGAACTCAAATACATGGAGGCTAAAGAACATCCTTCTAAAGAATGAATTGGTCGGGGCGCCTGGTGGCTCAGTGGGTTAAAGCCTCTGTCTTCGGCTCAGGTCATGATCGCAGGGTCCTGGGATCGAGCCCCACATGGGGCTCTCTGCTCAGTGGAGAGCCTGCTTCGTCCTCTCTCTCTGCCTGCCTCTCTGCTTACTTGTGATCTCTGTCTGTCAAGTAAATAAATAAAAATCTTTAAAAAAAAAAAAAGAATGAATTGGTCAACCAGGAAATTAAAGAGGAACTGAAAAAAAATTCATGGAAACAAATGAAAATGAAAACACAATTGTTCAAAATCTGTGGGACACAGCAAAGGCAGTCCTGAGAGGAAAGTATATAGTGATACCAGCCTTTCTCAAGAAACAAGAAAGGGGGGCACCTGGGTGGCTCAGCGGGTTGGGCCTCTGCCTTTGGCTCAGGTCATGATCTCAGGGTCCTAGGATAGAGCCCCATGTCAGGCTCTCCGGTTGATGGGGAGCCTGGTTGCCCTCTCTCTGCCTGCCTCTCTATCTACTTGTGATCTCTGTCTGTCAAATAAATAAAATCTTTTTTTTTTAAAGAAAGAAACAAGAAAGTTTTTTAAAAAAAGAAAGAAACAAGAAAGTTCTCAAGTTCACAACCTAACCTTACACTGAAGGAGCTGGAGAAAGAATAGCAAAGAAAGCCTAAACCCAGCAGGGGAAGAGAAACAATAAAGATCAGAGAAGATATCAATGAACTAGAAACCAAAAGAACAGTAGAACATATAAACAAAACTAGAAGCTGGTTCTTTGAAAGAATTAATAAGATTGATAAACCCCTGGCCAGAGTTATCAAAAAGAAAAGAGAAAGGACCCAAATAAATAAAATCATGAATGAAAGAGAATAGATCACAATCAACACCAAAGAAATACAAACAATTACAAAAACATATTATGAGCAACTATTACGCCAGCAAATTTGACAATCTGGACAAAACAGATGCATTCTTAGAGGCGTATAAACTACCAAAATTGAACCAGGAAGAAATAGAAAACCTGAACAGACCCATAACCAGTAAGGACATTGAAGCAGCCATCAAAAATCTCCCAACAGGGGCGCCTGGGTGGCTCAGTGGGTTGAACCTCTGCCTTTGGCTCAGGTCATGATCTCAGGGTCCTGGGATCGAGCCCCATGTCGGGCTCTCTGCTCAGTGGGGAGCCTGCTTCCCCCTCTCTCTGCCTGCCACTCTGCCTACTTGTGATCTCTCTCTCTCTCTCTCTGTCAAATAAATAAATAAATAATTAAAAAAAAAAATCTCCCAACAAACAAGAGCCCAGGGCCAGACAGCTTTTCAGAGGAATTTTATCAAACATTTAAAGAAGTAATACCAATTCTCCTGAAACTGTCCCAAAATATAGAAATGGAAGGAAAACATCCAAACTCATTTTACGAGGCCAGCATTACCTTGATCCCAAAGCCAGACAAAGACCCATCAAAAAGGAGAATTATAGACCAATATCCCCGATGAACACAGATGGGAAAATTGTCACCAAAACACTATCCAATAGGGTCCAACAGTACATTAAAAAGATTATTCACCATGACCAAATGGAGTTTATTCCTGCGCTGCAAGTTTGGTTCAACATTTGCAAATCAATCAATGTGATACAATACATTAATACAAAAAAGAATAAGAACCATATGATACTCTCAACAGATGCTGAAAAAGCATCTGACAAAGTACAGCATCCTTTCTTGATCAAAACTCTCCAAAGTGTAGCGATAGAGGGTACATACCTGAATATTATCAAAGCCATCTATGAAAAACCCACCACGAATATCATTCTCAATGGAGAAAAACTGAGAGCTTTTCCCCTAAGATCAGGAACATGGCAGTGATGTCCGCTATCACCACTGCTATTCAACATAGTACTAGAAGTCCTAGCCTCTGCAGTCAGACAACAAAAAGAAATAAAAGGCATCTGAATCAGCAAAGAAGAAGTCAAACTATCACTCTTTGCAGATGATATGATACTTTATGTACAAAACCTAAAGGACTCCACTCCAAAAGTGCTAGAACTCATATAGGAATTCAGTAAAGTGTCAGGATATAAAATCAACACACAGGAATCAGTTGCATTTCTATTCACCAACAGCAAGACAGAAGAAAGAGATATTAAAGAGTTGATCCCATTTACAATTGCACCCAAAACCATAAGATACCTAGGAATAAACCTAACCAAAGAGGCAAAGAACCTGTACTCAGAAAACTATAAAGTACTCATGAAAGAAATGGAGGAAGACACAAAGAAATGGAAAAAACATTTCATGCTCATGGATTGAAAGAACAAATATTGTGAAAATGTCTATGATACCTAAAGCAATCTATACATTAAATGCAATCCCTATCAAAATACCATCATTTTTTCCCCAAAGAAATGGAACAAATAATGCTAAAATATATGGAATGAGAAAAGACCCTGAATAGCCAGAGGCATGTTGAAAAAGAAAGCCAGGGGTGCCTAGGTGGCTCAGTGGGTTAAAGCCTCTGTCTTCGGCTCAGGTCATGATCCCAGGGTCCTGGGATAGAGCCCCGCATCAGGCTTTCTGTGCAGCAGGGAGCCTGCTTCCTCTTCTCTCTCTGCCTACTTGTGATCTCTGTCTGTTAAATAAATAAATAAAATTAAAAAAAAAAAAAAAGCCAAAGTTGGTGGCATCACAATTCCAGACTTCAAGCCCTATTACAAAGCTGTCATTATCAAGACAGTATGGTACTGGCACAAAAACAGACACACAGATCAATGGAACAGAAGAGAGAGCCCAGAAATGGACCCTCAACTCTATGGTCAACTAATCTTCTACAAAGCAGGAAAGAATGTGCAATGGAAAAAAGACAGTCTCTTCAACAAATGGTGTTGGGAAAATTGGACAGCTACATGCAGAAAGGTGAAACTGGACCACTTCCTTACACCACACACAAAAATAGACTCAAAATGGATGAAAGACCTCAATGTGAGACAGGAATCCATCAAAATCCTTGAGGAGAACACAGGCAGCAACCTCTTCGACCTCAGCCACAGCAACTTCTTCCTAGAAACATCACCAAAGGCAAGGGAAGCAAGGGAAAAAAATGAACTATTGGGACTTTATCAAGATCAAAAGCTTTTGCACAGCAAAGGAAATAGTCAACAAAACCAAAAGATAACTGACAGAATGGGAGATAATATTTGCAAATGACATATCAGATAAAGGGCTTGTATCCAAAATCTATTGTTTTTAAAGATTTTATTTATTTGACACACACAGAGAGATCACAAGTAGGCAGAGAGGCAGGCAGAGAGAGAGGGGGAAGCAGGCTCCCTGTTAGCAGAGAGCCCTATGTGGGCCTCAATCCCAGGACCCTGAGGTCATGACCTGAGCTGAAGGCAGAAGCTTAACCCACTGAGCCACCTAGGCGTCCTAGTATCCAAAATCTATAAAGAACTTATCAAACTCAACACCCAAAGAACAAATAATCCAATCAAGAAATGAGCAGAGGACATGAACAGACATTTCTGCAAAGAACACATGCAGATGGCCAAGAGACACATGAAAAAGTGCTCAACATCACCCAGTATCAGGGAAATACAAATCAAAACCACAATGAGATACCACCTCACACCAGTCAGAATGGCTAAAATTAACAAGTCAGGAAACAACAGATGTTGGAGAGGATGCAGAGAAAGGGGAACCCTCCTACAGTGTTGGTGGGAATCCAAGCTGGTGCAGCCAATCTGGAAAACAGCATGGAGGTTCCTCAAAAAGTTGAAAATTGAGCTACCCTATGACCCAGCAATTGCACTACTGGGTATTTACCCAACAGATACAAATGTAGTGATCCGAAGGGGCACCCGAATGTTTATAGCAGCAATGTCCACAAAGCCAAACTATGGAAAGAATATAGATGTCCATCAACAGATGAATGGATAAAGAAGTGGTATATTTATACACACATATATGTACACACACACACACACACACACACACACACACACACACACACAGGAATAGTATGCAGCCATCAAAAGAAATGAAATCTTGCCATTTGCAACGACATGGATGGAACTAGAGGGTATTATGCTTAGCGAAATAAGTCAATCAGAGAAAGACAATTATCATATGATCTCCCTGATATGAGGAATTTGAGAGGCAGTGCGGGGGGGCTTGGGGGGGTAGGGAAGGAAAAAATGAAACAAGTTGGGATTGGGAGGAAGACAAACCATAACAGACTCTTAATCTCACAAAATAAACTGAGGGTTCCTGGGGGGAGAGGGGGTATGGAGAGGGTGGTTTGGTTATGAACATTGGGGAGGGTATGTGATATGGTGAGTGCTGTGAAATGTGTAAGCCTGATGATTCACAGACCTGTACCCCTGGGTACAGGTCTAATTATACATTATATGTTAACAAAAATAATTAATAAAAAAATATGCAACTCACTAAAAAGAAATCACTGAATCTTCAATAGAGAAATGAACAAAATAAGTGAGTTTAAAATTATAAGAAGTATATAGTGCCAGAAACCAATTTTGTCCAAACTCATTACTAATAACAACTACAAAATCTCTCTTTATTGAGGACCTACTGGGTTTCCATGTATGATCTCCGTTAATACTGATGATTAATACACTTATCAAACATAATCAACTTCACAGGATTCTAAAAATACAAATTAAAATAAGAACTTCCATTTTTTCTAACAAAATAATGAAGTTTAAAAAGGTATAATAATGTTAAGGAAAGAGTGATCAAATAAGCACTTGCAAATATTGTCAGGGGGATGTAATTCATTACTACTTTTTGGGACGTTCACTCCCCCCCTCCCTTTTGGCCATTTTGTTTAAGAGTTCAAAAAGAGAATATACTCCGAATGAGTAATTCTGTTGTGGAAACTTTTCTAGGAAATAGTCATAAGTGTACAGAAGTGTAACTATAAAAGTGTTCATTCCAACATTATTTATAATTGCAGAAGATTAAGAACAATCCGTATGTGCTTTTTTTTTTAAGATTTTATTTATTTGAGAGAGAGAGCTCAAGTGAGTCCACAAGTAGGCAGAGAGGCAGGCAGAGGGAGAAGGAGAAGCAGGCTCCGCTGAGCCGGGAGCCCAATGTGGGGCTCGATCCCAGAACTCAGGGATCATGACCTGAGCTGAAGGTAGACGCTTAGCCGACTGAGCCACCCAGGCACCCCAAGAACAATCCGTATGTTTAATACAAAAGGCTGGCAGATGATTTACCGGAGTGCATTCACATTATTGGAGTCATGGGACCCTGTCCTTTCTCTTTTCTAGGTTCCCTAATTGTCATCTGATCACTGATCAGGGTACCTGAGGGGTGCCAAGAAAGGGAAATTTTCCTTGTTCTGCCCTGGAGAATAGTGGAACAATCAGGACCAGGTTGACATGTGGTCTTCTAGTCTTTTGCGCATTTCTGAGAGACAGGAATATCTAGGTCTCTGGGCACTGAAGAAGCCTAGCACCTAGCAGATTTCTAGGCTATATCCATGTGAAGACAGCGGATGAGCTATTGCAAATACTATTAAGACCCCCTTCCTCGTGCTCCTACTCCCTGCACACAGTCTTATCACTCCCCATCACTTCGTATTGTACTTTCCTGCATCCTTGTTTGCTTTTTTCCCTAATTCCTGGAGGGCAGAAGTTACTGATCGTCTTGGTTGGTGACCCAAGAGTTAAGTGTTCGATATATTATATTGAAAGATTGTATAAAATATTCGTTAAGTTCTATATTCATACTGTCTGGGTTTTAATCTTGGCTTTGCTGTTTCTTAGTGCTCTGAATTTGGATAACAAATTTATCTGAACCTCAGTTTCCTTATTTGCAAAATGGGATTAGTAAAAGTCACCAAACTTACGGAGTTACTGAGTTCATCTCAGAACAGTGCCTAGACAATAGTAAGTCCTCAAAAAATGTTGGCTGCAGATATCCATAGCAATTATTTTTCATAGGAAAATCGCTCTTTTGAGATAAATATGGCCATACTTGCCGATGAGTTCTAATCACTAAATAATCAACGAATTTACTTTGGGGACATAGAAACACATATCTATCTTTTGGAGTTCATTGCAAATGTTTGCCGCAATGTCGGGTAAATTATAGGTACTCATTAAGGGTTTAATGAATAGATAAACATATGGATTAGTTGCAGACTAAAACAAAAAAAGGAGAAAAAGCTATGGCAGCAATGACAAAAATAAATCCCCCATTTTTGGTGTCTTAATGACTATGAAAGTTCTCCTGTTTGGAATTGGATGTATACATATCTTTCAGGAGGAAGCCATATGGCTTAATGGGAAAAGCCAAAGGGATGGAGTCACGCGATTTGGCGCTCATCTGTGCTCTGCCACTTAGTAACTGTGGGACTTCAGACAAATTCTCTAACTGGTTTGGTTGTCAGTGTTCCTTAATAAGACAGGGTTAATTATTCCCACCTCTTGGAGCTGTTATTTGGTTGTTGCCATTGTTTTGTTCCTTGTTTGGTGTGACAAGTTTTAATTCAATTATTCGTTAAAATGCCATTAGCTTATTCCTCAGGACAACAGCAAAAGTCCCCGTGGCACGCTGGAACTACGTATAGAATGTTATAGAACAGGGGACACACGTTAGCTGAAGCCTCACTGCCAACCAGATCACTTAATATAAGGTATGGTAGGACAGTTTCTATAGAGCATTGGAGTTTCTATTTTTATTTCAGACTTATGTTGTGTTACAGGTGCGGTGGGGAGATTCCTGGAATCCATTTCTCTGTGTGGTAAACACTAGTGGAAGTTGGTGTCACGAAGCTCTCAGAGGTGACTTACAACTGCGAACAGGGAGGGCATTCAAGTCAGGTCAGCCATTGAACATGGACATGGAAAGAAAATATGTTACATATGGACTTAATGGAAACTATGCCCTAATATGTTACGCTGATCCAAGAAGCCTCTGCTGAAAGTCTGCCTGGAAACGTCCGTGTGATGTGTCGTGTGAGAGACCGTATTTTTGTTATATTTCTTTAATTCCATCAAAGGGGTTGCCTTGGGCTGACCTATAGTAGATTGTGACATCAAATCATTATCTGGAGGCAATATACAGGATACGAATGTGGGTTTTGTCTTTTGGCTTAGGAGGCAAAGATGTCATGTTGAGAATGCCAGCAATTGGATTGTCACCCAAAACTGTTTAGACATTTAGGATACTTGGGTGTGTATACAGAATTTAGATTTGCAGGTTTTGTATTCATTAAGCACTTCTGTAAGTACTTATTGGGTGCTAGGCCCTACTGAAGGTGCTACGGACCCCAAAATGTAGAAAATCCAGAAGGATCCTGGTCTGAGAGAGCTCACTGTAGCTGGGAAGACCAATGTAATTTTTAAGAATACAGTTTTGTACATGTCCTAGCAGAGATGTGTGTTCAATGCTGTGACGGCGCAGAAGTAACAGCATCGAATTCCTCCTGGGAGCATGAGGGAGGAGGTGAGACTTTGGGTGGTTCTTGAAGGACACGTGGGGGTTCCGCAGAGAAATAAGAGTGGGGTGTTCATTCCCGAGAGAGGAAAGAGCACTAGCTGAAGGAGCATAGAGGTGCTGGTGGTGGCGGATGGTGGGAGCCCAGAGCATAAGGAGGAGTGGCGAGAGGCAGGTGAGGTCACATTGTTGAACTGGTGACTTCTGGGAAAATTAAAAAATGCTGACTCTACAATGACATAAATAATCAAAGAAATGCTTACTCCAAAATCTAAAAAAAATTATGAAATTGCCTGAAGGAGAATGTGAAGTTCTACTTTTCCCTCCAACTTCCAGTGTTCAAATCCTACTTGCAGAGAGAATCATGATTGACAGGCGCTTTTTTCCCATGAATATTTCCACATATTTTCTATGCATATATAACATATATGTATGCACGTATATGTGCGTGCATATATACATTTTTACACAAATGAAGTCAATGTTTATGTGTAACTTGTTTCATTTCCCATGTAAAGTTATATTTTAGTCATCACTCTATATGAATCTGTATATTTGCATCTTATTCTTTTGACCGGCTGTAGGGTCTTCTATCATATAGGGGGGACCACAATTTGACTCAAATGACGTGTAAGGTTCTTCTTCATGCATTACTCTCGGAATTTCCACTGACTTTCTTAGATTTCAAGGAAAGAGGGTAGTAGAATAATATTGAGAACCATTAACGTACCTTAGTGTTAAAACAAAGGTACACACCTACTGGGTGGGGGGAACTGTCCTTCCAGGTCTCCGCAAAGTGCTCATCTCCACAGAGGTCCCAGGCTATCTGGTTTGACAAGGAGTTCTCAGAACTTTTCTGTTAGGGGGCCTGCCACAGGAGAGTCGGCATTTGGAGCTGGACTGGGAAGCATTGGCAGGGGTTCCTCGGGCAGGAACACTTGCTCTGTTTGGAGCAGAATGCCACTGGACTGGATTCAGGAGGGAGGGGGGCTGCTTCCTCATTTTAATCGGTCAATCAACAAACAATTTTTGAATACCTGCAGTTTGCTCAGTAGGAACCAGCAGGGGAAACCTGATTCTTGCCTTTGAATAACTTATAATCTGGTTAGGGAAACAAGATTCATGAAGCAGTTAGTAAGATCTATGAAGCAGGATGGAAGCGAGTGTTGTTGAATTATGTCCTAATAAAAGTGCTGGAAGGACTGCTAAGAAGGCTAATATGAGTGTGGGCTGGGGTAATCAGGAAGATCTCTCTGGATAGGGTGAAATGTGAAATGGACCTAGGAGGGTGGGTAGCACTCCAGTCAACAGAGTACTTAAGAGGGACCTTTCGGCCAAAACCAGTGTGCAGACCTAACCATGCAAGTCGATCGACAGGAATGTTCTATTCAGTTGTTTGGTTCCAGTCACAGGAGAGGTCAAATTTCCTGTCTGTATTCTCAGACACCAAAGCATCCTACAATTCGCCTTTGCTCATGAGTCACAGACTCCTCCCGGGGAATAACGAAAATAATGATTATTTACTATCATGAAAACACATAGCAGGGCTTTGGTGCGGCTGACATTTACGACCTGCCCCTCTATTTTCAGGCACATCGTCACTCTTACTACCAGGGTTGCTGGAGAACTTTGGTTTCTGCTGCTCTAAAACCACAGCAAGACGTGATGTTTGACTTTCAGATGTTTTTTTTTTTTTACCAGAATCAGAAGATAGTCCAGGATTTACTAAATAAGAACTGTTGAAAATGGGTACGATGCTCTCATGAACGCAGGTCCACTGAAAAACCATGGTGTTGGTGACTTGGCATATCCCTGTGAGCTGAACAACTTGACTCCAACTGTGTTCTTAGTGTTGCGTTTCCAGGTGACACCTGCATCTCCCACAGGGTTTCGGTAGATGTGTGGTGTGTTTCAGTGGATGTGTGTGACAGACATTTCTCTTTTAACCAGTGTTGTGGGAAACGAAGGAGGTTTTAAAATCTAAGTGGGGTGGGGAAAATAAGACCTGCTTTCCTGGGGGTTTGTCTTACAATCTTGGGCAAGCTACTTCACTCACTTGGAAGGAATAATTCGGCAAAAATAAGAAATAGTATTCGCTTGGCAGAATGCAGCATCTTGTTCTAAAGTCTTCTCAGAAAAACAAGGTTGAACTAGCTCAGGTGCTCATCTCCTAGGGAGCTGTGGGTGAATGGGAGGGCGGTCCTGAATCTTCAGTTTTATGCAAAGCATGGTACCTGTGCGTTTATTGCTGGAAAGAGACTCCGATTTCATAACTTCATTAGATTTCCAAAGAAGTTCATGTCCTCCCCAAAGTCAGTCACCTCTGGATGATAGAAACTCTAAAGTCTTTTTTGATGTTTGAAAATTTTATCATTCTTTAATGTTCCATCTTTATAGTAAGACTTAAAGAGTAAATATTTTTATAGGGAGAAGGATTTTCACAAATCCCTTTAAATCATACCTTCTTCACTTGAATCTGAGGCTAATTCTATATTATGGAGGAATTTCTTTTCTTTTCTTTCTTTTTTTTTTTTTTTTGCCAGAGAATTCTATGAGATCCAAACTACTATTATTTTTGTTCCATTAAACGTGGGTATTGTTTATAGGTCGACAATGTTGTTTATTGCATTATTAAGACTGTTTACTCTAAATAACTTCGGAGAGAAAACGTTGTTCCTTTAACCCAACGGTTCCTCAGACTTCCCAAAGATCTCTCTTTGTATTTTCAGGTTAGCTATTCCAGGGTAAAAATGTGTTCATCATTTCATTTTGCGTCCTTAACATAATTTCTTCTCTGAGTTACTCTTATTTCCTCAGTGTTTATTTTTTTTTTAAGATTGCCACTATAAGGCTGTTCATTTGCACAGTTTCTGTGTCTTTCACAGACGTGATGGGAAGGCACTGCCCAATGATACCCAATGTCTCTTTTGTAAATACAGCCAGGGGCACCTGGGTGGCTCAGTCCGTGAAGCATCCAACTCTTGATCTCAGGGTTGTGGGATTGAGCCCAGAGACTGGCTCCACATTTAGCGCAGGGTCTGCTGGAGATCCTCGCTCTCCAGCTCCCCCTGCTCCCCACCCCACTCATGCACATGCATGCTCTCTCTCAATGAATACATAAATAAAATCTAAAAAATACGAATAGTCATTAAGACCCTCCTCAAATTTAAAATCAGCATAAAAGTTTTTGAAAGCTGAATTTGTATTCTTTCTATTAAAAAATATATGAGCTTTACTTCTCTTTTTGCTTCATCTGCCAGGACTCTCAGAACTAAAGTCAATGCCCAAGTATAATTTGCAAGAGGTTATTCATTATAGATATTTGCACACATCTCTTTTCTCCTATATTTACTCCAATGCTACAATTTATACATTTTTTTGATGATAAAATGACGCATTTTCATTAATGAAGAATGTAAAAGAAAGAATCATGAGTAGTTTCATCCTTAGACACAACGCTTGTTAGTTCTCTGGTCTTCCCGTAAGCAGATACACTTTCATAATGTTACAACCAGTTGTACATGCTGTTATATAAACTCCCTTTTTAATTAATAATATAGTATGAGATTTTTGATTTTAATACTTTTCCTTAAGAGCATGATTTTTGATAATGGTTTGGTATTCTCTAATAAAGATGTGTTATTATTTTATGCTGAAATTGATATCTTTATACATGAAGGCTTGTGTTCCTTTTTGTTTACTTAGAATAAATATCCAGGAGTGGAATTACTAAACCTATTTCAAGGATTTTCATTAATGCTTAAAATTTGCTTTCCATAAGTATTGCCACAATTGCACCCCACACCAGCTGTGTTTGAGGGTGGCTGTTCCGACACACCATTGTCAACACTGAGTAGCCTTTTTTCCCCCTTATAATCTTAATTTCTCTAATAGGAAAAAAGGATATATCATTCTTTGAATTTATATTTCATTGATTTTAATATGATTTAATATTTTTAAAAAATGTATCAGCCATGTGGAGATTTTTATATGTGTGAGTTGTCCCTGGTTGTCCTTTGCCCATTTTTCTACTGACGTATGTGGCTTTTTTCCTTATTGTTTGGCCAGAGTTCTTTATATAATAAAAATAATACCTCTTTGCCATCTATCTTGCATATGTTTCTCCCATTTGCATGCCCACTGCTGTGAGAAGCATATACTACTGGGAATACAAGCAAAGAGACACGGGAGCTGGGCTCTCTGGGTTCATAGCACAACCCAGAGATTATTCAAATCTTTGTTCATCTCCTTCTTTTTCTATGAATTGGGGTAATACATATCTTTCTGATATGTACAGTACTTGGAATAGTGCCTAGAGTATAAGGTGCCCTCAGTATTAACTAGTTTCGTGAATTAGATGTTTATTTTCAAATATCCTGCTTTATATTATGCCGACTGAAGAGCTGTCTTAGATCTTTTTAGAGGGAGAGGTTGTGGGAGGAGGACAGGAGAATAAAGGTAGAGTAAAGAATGTCTGCGTCAATACCATTCACACTTTGTGACAGCTATGCAAAGAACAAGTGACACTTCTCCAGTTCCAAGTGTGATTTACACCCAAAATAAACGTAAGTGCATAGGAAAAGAGAACACGAAATACACGGAACGTGCTGGTCATCAAACACACAGCTGCTGCATCTATTTGTTTGTTTTGTTTTAAATGACAGATGATACTCCAGTGACCTTTCCCTAGGAGGATCTCAGGATGTCTCACAGGTGCTTAGTTAAGCCTCATCTTTTCCATCCAGGAAATAATCCAGGTAGGGCCCTCTTGTTTAAAGGAGGAGGAGATGACAGGCCTGGTGGGAGGCTCCTCCGTAAGGGAGATGCCAGTTAACCATCAACCCTGGAAGGGCCTAGAATTTCGCTTGAGACTGGAGACCCTCCCAGCTGAAAATAAAACAAATTGTGTTCCAAATCTGGTTTTGAAATGAGGAGTGAAGAGCCTCCAATTTGAAAATAATCACATCCACTGTGTCTTCATCCTCCAAATGAGGACTCTTTTACATTTCAGTTAGTCAGTGTGCAATGTTCCTTTTATATCTGTTCTCAAAGTCTTGACATCACTAAAAATAAATGACTCAATTACGCTTGTGCATAAGCAGCTGGAAAACTACCCAAATCTTCCCAATCTCTACACTGTGTAAACAGAGACACCAAAGAGGAGAAAAAGAGAAAAAGGAAACAAAGATGAAGAGAGCAAGAGAGTTTTAAAAATCGAAAGTTCTACCGAAGAAGCTCAGGGAGCAGAGTAGGGTGCAAATTGGTTTCCCTTCTTTGTTCCCCAGCAGGACACTGTCGTCCCTAAACCTTCGGGTCCAGGAAGCAAACCAGGTGGAAAAAGGGATCAAGCAACTTTATAAACACCTTGCAAAAACATGGGCCCAGCCAAGACACATTCCAGTGCTCATGGGAAAATGTTGGCAGGCGCCTCGGGTAAGATGCCCCAGGATCTTGGGGGCCTCCGCTAGAACTTGAGGACTAATGGGAAAAATGGAAACAGAATCCTGGCCGGCCAGCAAGCCCCAAGATACAACCACAAACCCCCTCCATTTCCAAAGACTGGTCTTTTGTGGTGGCTCTGAGCTCAGAATGCACAATTACAAAAATGAAATGTTCCAAACGTCCTATACACCCACAGCATTCTTTCTTTTATTTACTGTCTTGGGTGGAAGAATATACTTTGTCTCCTAGTGTCCTTTTGCCAGGAAAGAAAAGCAGGTTTGGCCAGCAGAAAACCTGATCGTCTTTATTCCGTCCCTCACGTTACTCAGGAGATGAAGGAAAAGGTCAGAGCGGTCAGGCAGCCGGGCTGCCTCACCCTGCGTCGGGCTGCACGTTATCTACACGCTTCAAGGGGAGCACAGCTCTGGAGATGAAAGTAGGTCACGAGGCGGTGAAAGGGGACCGAGACTTAACCGAGGAAAATGAGAAGCCAGAGCTGGGTTAAACCCGGGGCCTCGAGCCCTCGGTGCTTCTTCTGAGAGCTTGACCAGAGAGCAGAAGGCCAGCGTCTGTCGGTGACCTCTCTCTCCTTCTCCCGCTGCCCAGCCCCGGCTCTGCTCTCATTTCAATCAGTAAACGCAGCGCCTGTGGGAGCCCAGGAATCCATGAAGGGACCTGCAAGGGCAGTGGCAAAGAGCTTTCCTCTTTTTCCACACAAAGACGGGCCAAAGGGGACTGGTTTAAATTGCTTCCAGCAGGATTTAGGTTCGGCATGAGGAAAATCTCTCTGAGTGCGATGAGCCTCTGGAATGCATTACTAAGAGAGGCGAAGGAATCCACTTCAGAGATCCCCGAGGACGCCATGGAATGCTAATCTTTCCTTAATGGCTAATATTTTGGTGTAATCAGAGGCGGAGGCATGGATGAGCTTTCAAGTCCCCTTCACTCCTGAGATTTGAAAATGGAATCTGAAAGAGCAGTTGTCCTGTGGCATCTTCAGTGTCCAAACTCTGCTGCGTTGAGGTCACCTGAGGCTCCCGGGGTACCTGCCCCCACTGGTGATTAGGTTTGGGTTCTGCGTGGATGGGTCCAGGGGTGTGCAGAGGGTGAGGGGAAGGGGGGCAGGTCTGGGGAGAAAAGAGTCACACCGAAAGCCACAGGAGCAAAAGAATCGGAAAGTGAGTCTGAGCCAAAATTTTTAGGAAGTGCTGAAATTGGAGTGAGGGAAATGACAATAATCTATCAAATATTCCAAGGGGTAGGAAGCATGCCAGAACTGGAAAGCAGAGCCAAGGCTCCCAAGCTGGGTAGAAGGAAGATGGAAAGGGGGAAGAATGCTAAGGGCAGACTTTTACTTAAGGGGTACTTGAGACTCACCATCTCACCACAGGTGTGTCAAAGGAGTTGACATGCATCAAATATTTATTAACAAAAGCTAACATCTAGAAATCTATAAACGAACATAAGAATGGGTTCAAAGGTATCTTTAAATAAGATAATTATATCAATCTTTGACCTTTTGTTTTCTTGGGTGAAAGGTAGGGGGTAGGGAATTGGGATAATCTTGTATTTGCTCTTGAAGGTGCTTCATGTAGGTAATGAGGGCCCCATGTCTGAGAGGCATGGACTGGACTCAGTGAAGGTCCTGTGGATGGATGCTTTGGCAGCAAGGTCATCATTGGGGAGTAGAAAATTAGGTGAGTCAGTCAGGTCACTTGGAAGCCCATAGCTCAGTATTAAGATACTCATTGATACATCTTCCTTGTGACGACACTTGCCTGTACAGTCGACATCTTTTTTCCCTTGGTTTTCTTTCTCCAGAGCCACTATGTAACACAACAATGCTCATTACTATTGATCAGTTTTGGTAGAAACAACCTGTATGTGTATATTCTGAGGGTCTGGGTTAGACAACATGTTGCTTTCTAGCTTGTGAGTTGTTGCGCTAACAAGCAAAGAGAAGTGGTCAGCCTTCCTTTCCCTTCTGTTTCACAGTGACATTCATGCAACACTGTGTACCATGAACTAGGCGGTGGACTAGGGAGTCAAAGATGAATTCGAGAGGTTTCCTGCAGTCAAGGCAATCTCTTCAGGAATAGCCATTAGCTTGCCTCAGGCTTCTGGGTCACGGAACCCATAGAGAGAGGAGAGCAGGAATGAAGCCATTATTGATGAGCACCACGACTCCTGGCATTACCTTCTGTTTGGCTAAGACACTGATTTAATGAGAGAATGCAACCCACGGAGGTTAGTAGAAGTCATAACTCTCAGAGAGGACTGGTTAACACACCGTCCCATTTGTTTTCCTTCCCCGCAGGTAGTTTTAACTGGAGCACTTGAAACCCCATCACTCTCTAAGATGAAGAACAAGGAGAATAAAACTCGTCAGAAACCCAGCAGCCAAGGTGCTCTAATCCTCTAGGCAAATATTTAACACAAGGGTTTCCTTCCACGATGCCTCCTCAGTCAGAATGACTCTTGAGGCAAGAAGTTCTGAGACTTTCTGCTCCTCGGGGGGGTGGGGGGCTGGCTGGAGTGACGTTACTGTTAAAGGGCAGGGATGATGTTAATGATGGGGGTGGGTAGTTGTTGAACTGGTGGTAATTGTCTGAATCTTGCCACTGACATTTCTAGGAAGGAATTTTGGCCCTCGTGATTTTGGCTGCAAAAGGTTGGTAAGATAACTCTCCCTCCTCCCTTCCCATGTTCAGCTCCTTTGGGGAAGAGGAAAACCCCAGGCACCAGCTTTCTGGTAACAGAAGACGCTTCCCATAACCACGTACTATAAATTATAATAAGCACGACCCTTCTTTTTCTCTTCCTCTTTGTTTCGCTCCCTGAGCAATTTTGTAAGAGTCTACACAATCTCATAAGGGACTTGGCTGGCAATCAGTCGAAGATACTGTTCCTTTGGCGGCAGTTCCAAGCAACTAGACTAATGTATTCCTTTTTGCTTAGTTTCTACAAAATTGCATTATGGTTCTATGCAGCTGAGGGGCTGGAAGAAGAAACCAAAGCCTAGAGAAAGTTAAGGTACAAACTGGCAAAGCCGCTCAACCAAGCTGTATAATTTCACCCACTTTATGTCATGGCTGTATTCAGGTAGTGAGGTCACTGTCTCTTTGGGGTGTGGCCTCTTGGCAGAGGTTCAGGGACTCTGGTTGACCAAGAGGCACCCGGAGCTGTGATGGATCTCTATGGAGGTGCAACCTTCTGGGCTGACGTGGTTTTCTCTGTGGCTCTTCCCCCTTTGATCTTGCAGAGTCGGACTATGTTTGGGCCTGGAGGATACACCTTTTGCACAAACTTTCCTGGAAACAAAGACCCCTGGCCAGTTTGCCCAGGCAGACCAGAGAAACAAGACTGTCAGGCCATTTGCTGCCCATGATGGAGCCGTTAGAAATAAACACCCTTAACACCAACACCTGCTACCTGTGTGATCTGGGGCAAGGTGTAAGCATTTTTTTTTTTTTGCCACCCCTTCACCCCCACCCCAGTCCCTCATTTGTAGATGGTAGGAGGCAAATGATCTTTGAGTTCCCTATCGCTCACTTAGAACAAGCCTATGAAATTAAGTGAGTTTCTCTAACGTGCATTGTTAGCTGAAAATACTTCCCCACTTCCTGGAAAACCAATCGATATACACAGAGTCTCAACAAACTTAAAGTTTCTAACCATTATTTTGAATTGCATTTCATAGAAAGTGAAACAATTTTGGAACAAACACATTATCCACATGAAATAAGGGAAGATTTAGTCTGACTCAGGATAATAAACTGCTGTGGGATGGGGGAGCCTGGGTGGGCCCCTGTCTGAGGCTGGGCCATATCCACAGATGATACCAAGAAGTTCAGTCCAGCATAAAAGTAAGGCCCAGAGCATATGCATCTCTAGCCCCCATGGCCTCCTGCAAGCTTCTCTGCTTACCCTATGTACCTGATAGTTCTTTAAGAGGACATCTTTCACCCAGTCCACAGTTTTAGTTCTCAGCCACTTACTCTGAATTATTTATTGATGCTTGCCCTCTTTTGCTTTGGAGCCGTCCTGATGCTAACCTCAGTGCTCATTCTGTTTCTACACTTGCCTTGCCCTCTGGACTTTATGATGGGCATTATAGTCCCAGCTGAACATCCTTCCATAAGACTTCATTTCACCCAGATAGACGGATTGTTGACCTCCTTGGTTGAACAAGGGCTGGTCACTACCCATGTGAGCTCTCTGTCACCGTGGGTATGACACTCACCAGTTTTAGCTTAACTTCCACTGGCAGCCCCTGAACACGGTAATAGATAATAGAGGAAACAGGAGCAAATAGAATCAGGGACCTAAGAACATCGTAACAGGGTTTCTGATGGATGAGTACAGAGCTAGGAAGCAAGGATGGAGAGTAGGGTATCAGTTACTGGACTAGAGTTCAGGGTTTGGGCTCTAATTCTTGATGGTGGTGATGGTGAGGGTTCTAGTAGGATCAAGGTTCTAACGGTTCCAGGGATCCTACAGGCTCATAATAGTAATGCCAATTAGAAAACTTTAACATGCCCGTCTCTTTATCTGCAGATAATAGTTACATTCCAGGTAATGAATCCTAGCCATTGTGAGCAGGCAGTCAGTCTATAATCTCTGAAGAAATGCAATCATGATCCTTTGTCTGTGGCTAGGTACCTACTGGGTCTCTGATCGGTCTCCCTTGCCTTTCCCGGCAGGTGGCAGGCCTAACTCACCTGGTCCAAAGAAATTATATTAGCCAGGTCTTGGAAATTTTAATGGTTCCAGACATTCTGGACCAGGTCAATTACATTGCCCCCAGAGTCTCCTCTTGTGAAACAGCTAGCAGGAGGGGTGTCACTTAAGGAAGTGAGTTGAGCAATAGGTGGGTGAGTGAGGACAGCATGGTGGCATGGGGTGAGAGGGGGAGGGGTCCACTATATGAGTCAAAAAGGAGTTGAGGGGGAACAGCACTCCCTAGAGACTCAATAAGTAGTTGGGAATGAATGCATGAATAAATCATTCCAATTTTTCCCAGACTCAGGAGGAAGGATCAAGGCTAAAGATTAATTACCCAAACTGACATACCAGGTCATGGTTGAACTATTAGCAGAAGTGACTCAATGTTGAGTCCCATAATGAGAGACTCCTCCTGCTTTGTACCTCTAACCCCTGTCTCTTGGTCTTTGGGGGAAGGTTGAGTTGTGGGAAGGAAGAGGTAGGAGGAAACAGAGCTGGATAAGGCTTTTCAGGGCAATGTTTTTCAGAGCCAACCCATTTCTGGCAAAAAGTATTACTCTCTAGGCAAGTGTCTATTTGCTATGTTGATCTAATACAACATTAACTTCTGAAACAGTTGCACTCACTTTGCCAATTTTCCAAGCTCAAAACAGGAATGGAGTTAATAAAGTAACAGAGGCATTTTGGATGGTGAAGCTTTACTTTAGAAATGCCCACATGTGCATAATTTTCCACTTTCTTCCTAAATTCCTATGCCTGGAAGGAGCCTTAGAAATCTAAACCTCTTGTTTACAGATGAGAAAACTCAGGTCATGAGAAGTAGAGGATTTGTTCAAAGCCACATCGCTATCTAGGGAAAAGCCAGGATCAGAATCCAAGATCTCAGACTTCCGGAAAGTGCTGTTTTAATTCTACTCCAGTCTTTTAATTCATGAATGGATACGGTTGAGGGGTTTGGAGATCCTCTCCAGCATCAGCAAGCAATCAGCTTGCTCGGGCACAGACCTCGGCTTTGCCACAGTGGGCAAGTGCAGCCCTGTAGAATCACGGTCTTCTCTTAAGGGGAGCTTCGAAAGGTTTGACAAAGCGTTGGGAAGTGTTGTCTAAGCTGCTATTTTATTTTACGGCAATTATTTTTCTGTTGTGATATTATTTATCATGATAAGCTGGTTCATTCATGTGTTCATTCCCCAAATACTTGTGGATATCTATCATGGGCCAGCACCGTTTTGGGGACTGGTGGGAGGGGGACAGTGGTGGGTACAACTTCCCTGATCCTTGTCCCTATGGAGCCTTCAGCCTAGTAAACTGTTTGGGAAGCTGTTTTCCATTTAAGTCCAGTTTGCTGTATCTATCCAAAGTCCCCTGTTGGATTAAATCCTTGTCTAGCTCCCTGCCCTGACATTCTAGTTGATAAAAACACACTTCAGAAGAGGAGAACACCTGCTTTTCTTAAATTATTTAATCCTTCGTGAAATATTCTTGGTTAAGTAGTACTACTAACTCAGCAAACAAAGCAAGGAGAGGTTGAAAACCCTTCCATGTCAGGAAAGTATAGAAGCTGCCCAAAGCCGGAAGGTGACTTGTTCAAGGCCGTGAATGTTGGTGAAGTCAAGAAAGGACCCAGATTCCTAGGCTCTCATTTTATGACTCTTTGACAAGAATGGAATCTTCTAAAAATTCAAAAACATTCTAAAAATTTGAAAACACTTCTAAAAACACAAGTTCTCTCTTTTCACAGTAAGAAACTCTCCTTACAGGACTGTTTCATTTGTCCCCATTGAGTCTGTGTGTTTCCGGCTACCATCCTAGCACTTGGCCAACTGCCCTATACAGAGTGGGCACTCAATATAGTTGTTTAATGAACAAATGAATGAATGAATATTATGGACATTGATATAAGGTATTAACTTACTTTGGTCACTCGCAGACATGTGTAAAGCATGGTTTGGAAATTCATTTCACTCACTATGCTCTTAGAAGAGCTTTGCATAAGATTTTTGAAGGTTCTGTTAAATTCTACAGGAAAGGGAAATAAAAGTTATTTCTATGTACTTCTCTCTTCACAGGAGAAACTCAAAAATAGGCTCTTGATGTAGTGTCAGGTTGGCCTCAGATATAGGCCCACCTTCGAACTGACTTTCACCTTCTGAAGAGAAGGTAGAAATTAAGAATTGTCATGTCTCCTTTTATTTTTTTAATTTTTTAAAAAATATTTTATTTATTTATTTGACAGACAGAGATCACAAGTAGGCAGAGAGAAAGATGGGGGAAGCAGGTTCCCTGATGAGCAGAGAGACCAACACAGGGCTCGATCCCAGGACCCTGGGATCATGACCTGAGCTGAAGGCAGAGGCTTTAACCCACTGAGCCACCCAGGTGCCCCTGTCATGTCTCCTTTTAAAACACTAATAAGGGGTCGCCTGGGTGGCTCAGTTGGTTAAGTGCCTTTGACTCAGGGCATGATCTCGGGGTCCTGGGACTGAGCCCTGGGTTGTATTCCCTGCTCAGTGGGGAATCTGCTTATCCCTCTCCCTCTACCTCTCTCCCGTGTTCATGCTCTCTCTCTGTCTCTCTCTCTCTCAGATAAATAAACAAAACCTTTAAAAAGATAAATAAAATACTGATAAGTCTGGGAGAAACAGAAGGACATTTGAAGGAACGGAAAAATATGGAAAGAAGGAGAACTATGTTAGTAAGTTACTGTTTATACAATATTTTCATATCCACGATCTCATTTAGTACTTGAAACAATTCTGAAGATGCTATTATCATTCCCGTTTTACAGATGAACTCACTGAGGCATGAAAGTATATGCTAGAAAACGGCAGAGCCTGCACTCAAAGCTAATTCTCCCGACTTTAGAGCTGGTGCTGTTCCAAGCATTTCACCCTTCTTCGTAAACATGGTGATATCACAGCCACCTGTACGCATTCAGGCTTTCATCCGCAGATCACGAAGTGGGAGATTTAGTGGTGAATGTGTCTTAAAAATGATGGATGCTCAACACTGGTGCACATTCCCTATTTTAGTTGACAGCATCACCTTGTGGATGAAAATACATCTGGTGTGTGTTTTTATTTGTAAATATATGTATACTCTGTCGATTAGGGATAATGAGCCAAGCAATTATGCCGTCAATCAGAATTGTTCAGGGGTTCAAACTTCTTTTTCAGAGTTTATTTTTCAGTAATCAACTATTAAAGGGTGATCAAATACTAATACTTAACTGATGAGGGAACAGAACGAAAGCTGGTTTGTTTCTGGCTACCTTGGTTAAAACTCACTGCAATTTTGTTGCTTAATTAATATTTTTTGTAAAGTGGGAATTATAATTTACAGTATTTGTGGCTTTTTGGCAAGAACTACAAGGGCAAAGGGAAACCAGCCGCTTAGCAGAATCTTATCGTCTGAGACAGAAGGATGGTAGGGTCTCAAGTCCAAAGACCTCTGAGGTTCACCATTTCACTTTGGGATCATGTGAAACCCTCTGGGCCTCATTGCCTTTATCTCTGATGTAGGGAGAATCATGTCAAGCTTCTGGAATTGTCATAACATGCCTGGTTGCCTGGATCACTCTTTTTTTAAAGATTTTTAAGAGAAAGAGCCTTTGCATTTAATGACAAGGAATGAAAACACGAAGACAATCATCCATCCAGTGCAAACAGAATCCACGCCACTCAAGCAAAAATGTAGGCACATTTTTGTAGGCATCTCAGCTGGCTTGAATTCTCTTGCTGCTGCAGTTTCCAAAAGACAAATCAGTTTATTAAAAAAAAAAAGTTTTTGTTATCAACCGTGAAAAATGACACATACCCTGATCTTTTTCCCCCAGAGGTCTCTCGAATGAGAACATGAAACTACACTACAACTTGTGAACAGCAAAGCAAGGACAATTTATCCTAACTTGACAGATTATTTATAATTGCAATAGGTTACAACTTCTTCTTAATTTTAATCATTAGATAATTATTAATTCGAATGATGATTTGATAAAGAACTTCGTAATCTGCATTACATGACACCTGATGTCCTCATTAAATGTTTCCTTCGGAAACTTTACTAGAAAAAAGTTTTGCTTTTTTTTTTTATTATTTTTTTTTTTTAAAGATTCCCTTTTTCTTGTAAGAGAAAGCCTTACTGGGCAATCCACGCACAGTGGGAATGGATTCTACACAACGTCTCATGTTCACAGGGTCTGGGAAGAGCCGGCCTGGTTAGCTCCGGCTCACCAGCCTCTGTAGCCTGCCGGCCCCCCTCCGCGTACCCCCTCCCCCCAGCCCAGCCCTCACAGCTGAAGGTCTTTAGGGCAAACTTTCAGTTTAAATTTCCCGGCTTTTTGTCAGTTTGTGTCAAAACCGTAGCCACCTTCTCCCGCTGACTGTGGTGGCTTTGTTTGTTCTTCCCCTCCATTTGCTACTTGTTAGCCTCCGTGTACTGTGTCGGCACACTTACAGTAGGCAGAGTGCTGATGACAGATGGTGGGGGGCTGGGAACTGGGCTGCCGTGGCCCCGTGCCAAGGGACAGGCCTTGCTGCCGGAACGTGCAGCCCAGAAGCTTCTCCTTGAAGCCTTGTCCGTTTGGTTGGTTCTGTGGGCGTGTTTGTGTGTGCTCGAGCACACGTGGCCTGTTTTGTTGTGGTGGTGGTGGTGGTGGTGGCTGTTTTTGTTGTTGTTTGGGCCAATGACAACAGAGGCCTCGCTGGCTGGCTGCGGCTTTTCACTCTTGGCAGTTTCCAGACTCCCAGGCAGGAAATTCTCCCAAAGATTGCAGCTGTGAATTGGCCCATTTTTTTGGAAAGAGGATAAAGAAAAGAGTTTTGTGGGTCTTTTGCTTTTCTCGCCCAAGCAAGGGTGTGTTGAATACAAACAGGGAAGGATACGTGGGGGAGAGGGAATGGGTGGGAGAGGGAGGGAACGCTCCCTTGGAGCATGCGCAGCGCTCGTGCACGGAGCCAGATGTGCAGCTGCCCCAAAGGTGAGACTGCCCTAGGTCTTTATGTGGTTTCTGCTGTTTGACCCCTTTGACCGCAAGAGACACTCAGTTCCATTCATTCCTTCAACAAATATTTGAACACTTGCTCTCTGACCGGTGGTTTACCGGGAGGTGAGGGCACCAGGAAGCAAAACAGACAAGGTCTATACATCATGGAAGTAACAATCAGATGAAATGGAAGCAAACATCACAATCTCACACCTTTGTTAGTGTTTTCCATGCAGCTTAATGGACTACTATGGTAGAGGATAATGATGATGACCATGATGGTGGTGATGATGATTTACAACTTTCGGTGAGCATTTCTGTGCCAAGGGTGTTCTAAAGGCATTTCTTATTTAATCTTCAGGGAAATTCTAAGAGGTAAATGCTATAAAAACGGACATTTGGGGATGGTTAGGAAAGGCCTCTCTAAGGAGGTAAAATTTGATTCACTTCTCTGCAGGTCCTACCATTCAGAAAGTGGTCGATTTTCTGTTTCTAGAATTGCTGTTCTTCTTCTCTTATCTCCTGTTGGATTTATAGGTGTTTGGAACTGTTTGATAAACTATCTAGCTGATGTCCTGCTACCTGATGTCATCTCAGTCTGCTACTCCTTCGGCATCTTGACCAGGAGGTAAAATTTGAGTTGAGATATAAAGGATGCAAAGAAGTCAGTTATTTAAAGAGTTGGGGGAAGGAACAGCAAGTACAAAGGTCCTGAGGCAGGGAAGAGCTTAGTGTATTCAAGTTGCTCTTGGAATGATGTGGGATTAAATTGGAAAAGTAGGCAGGGGACTTTTGAGGACGATGTCCTGGGAAGGTATATGAGAATGGGAAGCCATTGTTGGATTTTGAGCTGGGAAGTGACATATTAGAATTACATTTCTGAAGGATTTCTACATCTGTACTGGGGAGATGAAATAGATTAGATCAGACAAGCATGGAAGCAGGATTATAGGAGGCTATGACTGGGCAGAAATGATGGTGACATGACTGAGGATGGCAAATCTGAACATGGAGCTGAGGAAGGGTTAGGTATCCATGTTGGAGGTGGATACAAGAAGTGCCAATCAACTGAAGTGATAAGATGGTGAGGCAAAATAGTCATGGCCAGCACCCTAGTTCTGACCACAGGCTGGAGGTAGATGGAAAGGACCGATGGCCTAGAGCAAGAGAGTACCCCTTTGGACACCAGAAAGGCCAGTGTACAGAGAGGACATCTGAGGCCCTGGGACAAAGAGGAAATACCTTCCATGAAACGGAGTAAGAACTGCCATATACATAGCAGGAAAATAATTTTCTTACATTTGCAAGGTGATGTTTACACTTCACCTTCTGTCCCTTGTCTTATTTGATTTTCACCATAATATGGCAATATAATTATGATAACCTCCACTTACACAGGGAGGGAATGAGATCTATGGGAGTGAACTTTACATGGTCACATAGCTATAATACTAGTTACTGCTCATATTGAATGAAAGTTTACTTTGTACCAAGTACTGTCTCATGCGCTTTACATCTACTGAGTCTTCACGATCATATAAGATAGATATTACTCTTCCTCCATTTTTCAGAGGAAAAACTGAACCACAGAACGTCTGAATAATTTGTTAAAGGTTACGTAGCTACATACTTATCATTGTAAGTAACAAATGCTCTTAACCACCATGCTGTATCAGGTATGAATGAGTTGGGACTCTGAATCTCACAACCTCTTGACTATCCTGAAATGTTTCCTTGATGCTACTTCTGATGATTACTCTTTTCCTCCAATGGATTTATGTATCGGGGCAGTTTCAATATTGCTTTAGATAGCTAGATGCCCATCCCTCAAATCTTTTCCTCCAAAGACCATACAGCATCATAATGTGATATCTGAAAAGAGACTATACCTCGTAGTGACATAACTTTCAATCAAAATTTAAAAAAGAAAACAAAGCACCAATCAAATAATTTGGTCTTTATGTATCTGTTCATTGGAAAATAGTTTTCTGTTCTAAAGAGTTAATACACATATCATGAATGTGACTTCTTATTTTCTTGAAAGTCCTAGAGCCGAGTAAGAAGGTGAGCATATAAACATTATATCTGTTTCATTTTCATAGCTCTTAAAAGATGATCTATGCATATAAAGAAGCTGAAAGAATTAGGCCACAAATAATCTGTGCGTACACACTGATGAGGTCTGGTAGGTGATCATCTTGACAGCATCTTAACTGGACTTCATGTCATATTTCTTCACTAAGGGCAAGACAGGAGAGAAACTATTTCAACCTTATTTGTTCATATGTATTCAGTCAAGCTTCTAGTTGCCGGTGAGAGAGTGAGGATGAGCATGCATTCTGTCACTGCTCTGCCTTCCAGAAAGAGGCTCTGTACCTAAGTAGGGTTGAAACAACCACAGGCAATTCTTTCTTGCTATTGTTTAGCTCAGTAACCAGGGGTCTAGGTCCTCATTCTGAAATGCTCTAAATTGGTGTCTGTACCCAGATGATGGGGAATAGTTGCCTCACCAGGTGGGTTCTGAAGACAAAGTGAGGTGATTTCTCCATTCTGGCCACCAGCCAATCTGGTAGCAGGGACAAGAGATGCAAAATGGTTACACATTTCTCAAAAGGAGCACCACACAACTTTGGTTTATATTTCATCAAATTGTGCTCCTCAGTTAGGTTTGGGAAATGTTGTGTTCTGTTCATGCTAAGGATTGGCATATTAAAAGCTCTGATAAGTCCTGTAGGAAAGAACATTCAAAATGTTGCCAAGATGGTCACCTGCAGGACCTCATCAGGTGGTGGCCTAATTCTTTCATCTTTGTTATGTACATAGATTATCTTTGAAGAGATGAAAGTGAAACTGGTATGATGTTTATATGCCTGTCTTCTTACTTGGTCCTAGGACTTTGAAGAAAACAAGAAGTTACATTTCCTGGTGTATGTATTAACGCTAATTTAGAACAAACAAAAATATTTTGCTGAACATAGTATTTCCAAAACTATCTATTACCATCAATGCTGATGATAAGTTTTGTGATTAATGGCACAGCCAGATAATTCTTTAGCCCATTCAAGGTATGTTGAGACTAAATTCTCCTGAAATAAAGACCTGAGAGAGAAAATAGTGTCTGAAGTAAGGTATTTCCTGTCAGATGGACTGGGTCTCAAGTATTGGCTTAGTCTATAAGAAATTTTAAAATTTTGGGCTAGCGTACTTAAATTCCTTGACTGCCTTCATCTGCAAAATGGAAAAATGAATCTTTCCCTCAGAACATGGTTGTGACTTGTTTACTCAGTGAATTCATTCACTTAGCAAATATTTGTTGAACATCTTCCCAGTACTAAAGATTGTGGTATGGACCAGGGCTTCAGGAGCTAACTAGCTGTATTTATCAGGATTTTCTAGAGAAATAGAACTAACAGGAGATACATCTTCACAGAGATACATAGATATGATTTATAAACATAAAAACAAACAAATGAGTAAGATTTATTATAAAGAATTGGCTCATTTGATTATGGATGCTGAGAAGTCCCATGAACTGTCATCTGCAAGGTAAAGACCCAGGGGGAAATTGGAGGGGAAGACGAACCATGAGAGACTGTGGACTCTGAGAAACAAGCTGAGGGTTTTAGAGGGGAGGGGGTAGAGGGATGGGTGAGCCTGGTGGTGGGTATTAAGGAGGGCAGGTGTTGCATGGAGCACTTGGTGTTATATGTAAACAATGAGTCTTGGAACACTACATCAAAAACTAATCATGTATTGTATGGTGGTTGACATAACACAATAAATTAAAAAAAAAAGATCTGGGGGTTGGGCAGTGGTATTATTCAGTCTAAGTTCAAAGACCTGAGAGCCAGGACCACCCAGAAAAAGAACAGTGTCCCAGTTTCCCAGCTCAGGCAATGAGGCAGGAGGGGCCAAATTCTCCCTTCCTCCACCTTTTTGTTCTATATAAGCCCTCAATGGATTGGATAATGCCCATGTATACTCCTTTGCTGAGTCCACTGATTCAAATGTTAATTTCATCCAGAAACACCCTGGCAGACAGATCCAAAGATAATATTTAGCCAGATATCTGCGTACCTCATGAACTAGTTAAGTTGAACATATAAAATTAACCATTACACCAGCCCACTTGGAATTCAATTATTCACTCATGAGAAGTCCCTGATCAACATTCTGTCCTTATATTATCTTGGGACATCAGTGACTTGTCCTATTTTTTGGTAACACAAAGCAAGAGTAGTCTGTACCAACCAAGCCAGATGTTTTTCAGAACTTTCAAGCAGAAAGGGATGTCCCTTAAAGGAATGTTATCCAAAGACGGGTAACATAAAAGGTACCAAAGTGAAGGCAAGTTACTTGTCAAGTTTTCTCCTATAAGAGGTTTAAAAACACTCTTCTGACTTCTACCTTTGTACTGTTTTTTTTTTTTTTTAATTTAAATACTGCAGGTTTCAATATTTGTCTTTTCCTTTGAGAAATTTATTTTTACTCAACACAGAAGGATTTTCCTTTGGAGATGAATACATTGCTAAAGGGAAAAGGGGAGGAAGAAGGAAGAAGAAGACTATTATTGGTTCTCGGGTGGAGAAGATGTTTGATCCCTCACCTCCCCCTTCTTTCCTGCTGCCCTCCTAGCCTTGAAAAGAAGCCCCACATTTTAAGTGAGGCCACCTTTGTGGAAAGTACTGACTTAATCATACAGTCAATGTAAGACCTGGAGAGCTAGACAGACAGAGGGCAGATGGACCATCTTGCTTTTGCCTATGGGACACTGACTCCTCACTTACACGTCTAAGAAGATGGTCCCGTAAGTTTGTCAACCTTTATAATACTGCCTTGCCCAGAGCTTCTGGCTCACAGATCTAGGGTGACTTTTAATATTTGAAACTGAGATGGATGCAAGAATTAAAAACAAAAACAAAAAACAAACAAGCAAAAAACCCCAAAACCTACTTCTGTGTAATACTTGAAAATGAGATGGATGCAAGAATTAAAAACAAAAACAAAAACAAAACAAAACCAACCAACGATCTGGGAATTTTGAAGGGGTGGGGGTGGGAGGTTGGGGGCACCAGGTGGTGGGTATTGTGGAGGGCACAGATTGCATGGAGCACTGGGTGTGGTGCAAAAATAATGAATACTGTTATGCTGAAAAAATAAAAATTAAAGCTCAAAAAAAAAAAAAAGAAAAAAAAAACCTACATCTGCGTGATTTCTCAGAGTGAGAGCAGGAAGATTAAAAAGATGAACATAAATAGGAATTAGGTGGGAAAGGAAGGACTAGTAACTTTTTAGCCTTCTGTTGAATATTGTTCTAAAGTAGAGTTTCTCAAACTCAGCGCTGACATTTGGTCATAATTCTTTTTGTGTGGGTGCTAGCTTGTGTACTGTAGAATGTTTATCAGTATCCCTGTCCTCTACCCACTAGATGCCAGTAGCAACTATTTCTAGACATTGTCGAATATCCCCAAAGGACAGGGGCAAAATATCCCCGATTAAGAACCTTTGCTCTAAAAGCAAGAACTCTTTCAATTTTTGTGGTAATGGATATGTTTGGTGACCTGGGGAAGATGACAGAGTCTCAGATTAATATTCTTAAATGTATAAAGTAAACACATAGACCAAGAAAGGGAAATATTTATATTAAGTTTATCAAAATATTTTAAAAAACCAACACATTTTTGCTATGGTAATTTACATATTTCTTTATTAACATACTAAATAAAACTATCCAAAAGTGGACCCAAATAACTACCTTACTTTTAAAGTAGTGGTGAGCTCATATGGTATTTCGGGAAACCTGTAACAACTGTTATGTGATATGAAGACATCTGTGATTTTAATTGTGACAAAATTCTAAGACTACTATGGTTTGTTCCCTACATTTATAGTTAAGGGTAATGTTAAATTTCATCTCAAGATGGATGGAAATTAAGATGTAACTTTTTCTTGTCCATGTTCACAGAGACTGTGAATTCATAGGTATTGAATATAGAATTCCCTTTTCTAAAGCATGAATGGAAAGAAGCCATACAAGCTCAAGTTATTTTTATGATATTTAATTAATACCTCAAATTCCAATTGGAGGGCATGAAGTGAAGGGAAATCTCTGACAGTCAGGCAATTATGAGCAAATCATGATTGCAGAGATAATCTTTAAATCAGAGCAAGCACAAATTTTATAGGCATAACCTGAGCCTCTATTCCACAAATGCAGAACTCAGAAGTGCAGAAGGAGGACTATAACATGATTGGGCCAAAACTAAAGAAGGTGTCCTGGTGTGGCCAAGGGGCACAGAAGACCTGCTGGGCTCTGGGTAATGGTGGAGGCTGTGGTAATGCTGGGAACTGGCTCAGCCAACAATGAGCTACATACCTAAGCAAGTTACCTGACCACTCTAGGTATCCAGGAAATGATGGGCTTAGCTTGGACCAATGTTGATGAAATCTCTGATGTTCAATGATATAGTTTAAGACTTTCACCTGCAAGAAACTCATGGAGGCTAACAAAATCCACAGAACCAAGTATTGTGAAGGAGAAGAAATTGGCATGGGAAGAGAGGTTAGGTCAAGTTGTTCAGTTCTGCAGATAGTTAATGGAAGAGTTGAGTGAGCTTGTTAGGGCCAGGAACTGGGTTTATTATTTTTTTTTCTGGGAGTCATAGCAAATGTCAGGAATATAATGGGTACCCAATGAATATTTGTTGAATGAACACATCCATAAATCACCAAATTCCATTTTTTTAAAAAGATTTTATTTATTTATTTATTTGACAGACAGAGATCACAAGTAGACAGAGAGGCAGGCAGAGAGAGAGAGGGAAGCAGGCTCCCTGCTGAGCAGAGAGCCTGATGCGGGACTCGATCCCAGGACCCTGAGATCATGACCTGAGCCGAAGGCAGCGGCTTAACCCACTGAGCCACCCAGGTGCCCACCAAATTCCATTTTTAATGCTGATTGTGTCGACCCAGTTACTTCTTTTTTAATTTTTTTTTAAAGATTTTATTTATTTGAGAGAGAGAGGGAGGACAGATTCCCCACTGAGCAGAGAGTGCAATGCAGAACTAGATCCCAGGACCCTGAGATCATGACTGAGCTAAAGGCAGAAGCTTAACCAACTGAACCACCTAAGTGCCCAACCCAGTTACCTCTTGACATTATGTTCTTCAGGCAGAGTAACTGTGGAGACATATTTTTATCTAATTTGCTTACTTATTGTGTAATTCTAATACACTTACTCATACATTTCTCTCTCTCTCTCTCTCTCACACACACACACACATACACACACGCTTATAGGTCTGTTGGCTCCTGGGGGATAGAGAAATCAGTCCAGGGTCATCTTCTAGAAGGTTCCTTAAAATCTTCTAAGGTTTTTTTTTTTTTTTTTAAGATTTTATTTATTTGAGAGAGAAATAGGGAGCACAAGTAGGGGGAGCAGCAGAGGGAGAGAGATGAGCAGACTCCCCACTGAGCAGGCAGACCTACTCAGATCTCTATCCCAGGACCCTGAGATCATGACCTGAGCCAAAGTCAGATGCTTAACCAACTGAACCACCCAGGCTCCCCAAGAACCTTAACCACGTTCCTATTGACAGCAGGAGGTCTCCTACAGGATTTAGTGCCATGTGATATTACCATGCTACTGAAGTAAAGCTTCTGAGAAACTGATCGGGCCCATGAGCATGCAGTAATAGAAACCATAGCAGAGAAACTGCATCATGAAAATGGTGGAGAGTAAAAGTGGTTGACTTAAAGAGAGAAATGTAGGCTGGCTTTCATTTGAGGATTTTCTTTTGAAATCTAGTGTTGTTTTTTGTTTTTTTGTTTGTTTGTTTGTTTGTTTGTTTGTTTTACTCAGTCAGGGGAAGCCCTAATCAGCTATGGAGCAAAGTGAGCCTCTTTTCTCTTGTTTTGCAGGAAAAAAAAATGGGCTTGGTTATGGGCACAGAGCTCCACAGTTGCCGGGGGGGGGGGGGGGGGGTTGGCAGGGGGGCATACATAAATTGCCGACTAAGGGGATCTAAAGCAGAAAATTGGTGGGTTTCAGTTCTTGTTGTGAGGGTGGTCAAGACACTGTACTGTCTTGAAATGAAATTATTTCTTCTGTCAAATATGCTTGTTAAACTGGCTTCAGGACTGTAACTCAAAAGGCCTACAGACAGGCATGTAAACGGGTGAAACATAAGATGAAAAAGGGAAAATTGGGACTGTTGCCAAGTAGAGGGTATATGTCCATTAGAAAGAGGTACTGTTATGCACTTTTAGTCCATTATCACCATACTAGTATGTGCATCTAAAGTTGTCAGATCTTTCAGACTTTTTAAAAATCTAAAGTTTGACAATTAAATGCTATGTTAAAGACATTGCACAGGCCAGATTTGACCTTGGTGTGGCCACAGACCATAATGTCCAAGGGACTACAGTATTAACAGTTCAAGAATATAAGCAAACATGTTTATTGTCTGTGAAAGAGTTCTTTAAATTCACTCAAAGTTGTTATTGTTGCTTTATAGGCAGGAAAACAAGGTCATAGGCGTCTGTGCTCTGCAGGGCAATCTCCAGGTGCTCCACTGGCTTCTCCAGTGAGATGGCCATGATTGCAATCCTACAAGTCTCATTCAAGGTCAGGTAAACTTATTTTGATGTCTGGTCCCAGGTGCCCAGACACCTGATAGACAAAGGGCTCCAGACCCTGTCCTTTCCAGTCTGCCCTGGGGAAGGCCTGGCCAGCCAACCCTGGGAACTTTCAGGACCACAGTTCATCAGTCAGCATCTTTCTCCCTAGATGCTGTTCACCTGGGCATGTTGCTAGGAGACCTAAATTCACTTTTTGGAGTACTTCATAGTTTGCAAGTCATTTGCATGATTTTATCAGTGTCATGAAAATCCTATGCACTGCTGTTACTCCTGTTTTACAGAGGAGGAATCTTAAATTCAGGCATGTTATGTGACTTGTCCTCAGAGTAAGGAAGTGGTAGAACCTAGATTCATTCTTTCCTATTGGACTCCCAGCACTTCTGCCAAACATACAGCCTTGTCCCATAACACAAGACCTTAGTAACCCTACTTAGCATTTCTGGAAGTCAAATAAATGAAATACTGCTATTCCAACCACTGACCTGAGAAGTCTGTCCTTGGAACGAGGAAGGGTTATGAGATAACTACTCTTTAAGAAAGAACATCTGAATCTCTATTTTTGTAGTACGTGGAATATTAGGTCAAAATTTCTTCTAAACTTTGGGTATTCCTCCATTATTCCAAAGCAGAAATAGAACTGGAGAAAGGAGCTTTATATTCCGGTCATGATTCAACTGTTGACTTTAGACAAAATTCCTTTGTTCTCTCCCTTAACTTTATGTTCCTCCTCTGTAGAACAGAAACCATGATATGTGAGTGGCAGAGCTAGAAGCCAGATTAGTACCCCATCCCATTCCATAAAATACCACCAATTTATCCTTTAAAGATCACAGGAACCTAGAGGAAGCAGATCCCAACATGCAATAACTATACAGGGTATGGGCTACTAATCACAGATGCGTGGAGAATGATATATAAAGGAGATACAAGGCAAGACATTGGGATACTTAGGACATATAAACAGCTCCTACTTGTGGTGATGAGTAAATGTTTCATAGAAGCCAACTCTCTTTTTGTTATTATCTTAATGTCTTTTAGAAAGGATTAAAAATTGTAACTATTAAAGGATATACAATAGAAAGGAGTCTCCCTCTCACCCTGACCCCAAATTCTACTTCCTGTAAGGTAACTTATAGCAGATTCTGTGTGCCTTCTCAGCATTTTCTAGATATACAGAAGTATATATGAATGTGGTACATATCTCTGTATCTTTACTTTTGTCTCTATTCATATGTTCTCTATTTTTCACAAATGGGAGCATACTACACACATCCTTCTTGAATGGATTTTTGTTAGTTAAAAGCTTCCTTTAAAAATTTCTTTATCAGGACATATAGATGTATCTCATACTTGCAGTAGCTCTATAGTATTCCACCATTGCATCCTTTATGTGCCTTTCTTAGTCAGTTCCAGCTGCTATAACAAATTACTGTATACATGGTGACTTAAATAACATTTATTTCTCATTCTGTTCTACAAGCTGGAAAGTTCCATATCAGGATGCCTGCACAGTCGGTTTCTTGGTGAAGGCACTCTTTCTGGTTCATAGAGGGTTGTCTCTTCCCTGTATCCTCACATGCCAGAAAGCACAGAGGGAGAGGAAGCAAGGTCTCCCATGTTTATTCTTACTAAGCCACCGATCTCATTCATCAGGGTCTCTGCTTCATGACCAAATACATCCCAAGGCCTCACTTTTTAATACCATCACACTGGAGGTTAGGATTTCAACATATGAATTTGAGAGGACACAAACATTCAGTCCATAACATTTATTTATTAATTTCTAATTGTGGAACATTTAGTATATAACTGTATTTTTTACTCTTTCAAAATGTTCTAATCTGTAACCTTGTATATATTGCTGAACACAGGCTCAAAATAAACTTCTATTATTGTTTCATTATAGGTTTTGAATACTGATACTGCCCTCTGAAGAGACTGTGTCCTTAATATTTCAAGGAACATTTCAAGAAAGTATCTATACATTTTTACCATCATCTTGTATTATAAAACTTTGATTTTTGTCCATTGAGAGGCAAAAACTTTCTGTTTTTATTTGAACTTACTTGCTTTTAATAAAGTTGAATAGGGACGCCTGGGTGGCTCAGTTGGTTAAGCAGCTGCCTTCGGCTCAGGTCATGATCCCAGCGTCCTGGGATAGACTCCCACATCAGGCTCCTTGCTCAGTGGGGAGCCTGCTTCTCCCTCTGCCTTTGCCTGCCACTCTGTCTGCCTGTGCTCTCTCTCTCTCTGACAAATAAATAAAGTCTTAAAAAAAAAAAAGTTGAACATAAAATCCTGACAAGACACATTCCCGTAAAGAAGCCTGTTCATGATCTTTATCCATTTTTCTATTGGGTTGTTAATTTTCTTTCTTATTGAATTATAAGAGATCTTATTATATTAATGAAACTATTTGTGTTTCATACGTGTTGCATTTTTTTTGTAGTTTGTTATTTGTCATAATATCTTCCAGATATATCTTTTTAAAGGTCTGCTTCTCAATGTTTTAAAAATCAAGATGGTTCTTCAAGAGTACTCTGATTATGTGGCTGATGCTTCTGAAAGTTGGGTTTGTACAACTTTATCAAGAATCTTCTCCTTGGGGCGCCTGGGTGGCTACGTGGGTTAAGCATCTGCCTTCAGCTCAGGTCATGATCTCAGGGTCCTGGGATCGAGCCCCACATCAGCTCTCTGCTCAGTGGGAAGCTGCCATCCCCTACCCCCCTCTTTGCCTATCTACTAGTGATCTCCTTCTCTCTCTCTCTCTGTCAAATAAATTAAAAAAAAAAAAGAATCTTCTGCTTGTCGTCACAGGGGATGGTGTAATATTTCTTGAATAGGACCTGGTTTATGCCACTGTGAGTCATTCATGTTACTGGAAAAACTGACTGACCACTAGACATTACTGGCACATTTCCCATAATTCTCCAAGGAACTGAGGGCATTCAAGAGGGAGGGTTTCTCATTCCCTTTGTAGCCAGTCATTGTCCTGATTGACTTTAAGACTATCTCTGTGAGAAAAAAAAATAAAGAAAATACGAAAGCAAGAAAGGTTTCCCAAGTTATTTTGAGCTTATAAAAAATAACAGTCATCAACTGAAATAGGAATTTCAGAAAAATGATCCAGACTTATTGAAAAACTCAACACCTTTAAACATTATTATTTGGTTTACAAGTTACATGATGAAGTGCTTAAAGCATCCCAGCCAGAGAAGAGTAGGCTTCATTAACCAGGCAGAGACATCAACAGAAGAACAACTTAAGCCTGAATGAGTGGAGACAAAGGTTGTATGCAGTCCCTGAGGTAAGAGGGGTACCATGTTTTTATTCTGATTCAGATTTGATAAGATGGGACACAAAAAACAACCCCTCCCTATAGATATTGAGGATGGACTGTTCATTCAAAAACCACTTGGAACTGAGCTGTCAGATTCACTATCTGAAACAGCAACAGAGATAGAAGGAAAATGATCTCCTTTCTTCCAAGTTCATAACAACCATCAAAACAATGTGCACCCATGCCACAAGGCTCCCAGCTGATTGACCAAAGACCATGCTTAATTAAGGGGTAAGGTGGTAGTGTATACACTCCACTGGTCTTTCTTTATGGGGCATTTGCCTCTGGTTGCTTATTACTCCTGGTTGTATACAGTGGAAACAGAATGTAGTGAGTTGTATGGCTCTTTGATTTTCTGGCTTAAGCAGAGATCAAAATTCTGCACTGTAAGAGGCAGAGTGACCATCTTCCCCTAATTGCTCAGGACTGTCCTTGTTTCAGTAAAGTTCAGTGTTCTGGGAAACCCCTCAGTCATAGTTCAAACTAGGACAATTGGTCATTTTCAGTCTTGATCTTGTCCAGCTGATTCTTTCTTTGGTCATGTTACTCTGTAGAGAAATTAAATAAGATAAAATGGGCTAAAGTATAAGAAAAAATTCAGTAATACAGAAATAGGATCACAGCTTTTGGAGTGAGAAATGCTGGAACAAGATGCATAAGACCATACGCTCAGGAAGAGAAAAAAATTTTGAGGTAACTTCTATGATTCCTTGATTCTATAACATGATCCCTACCATCTTAGAAAAGTTAGATGATCCATAAGCAAAATAATTTTTATTGCCATTTATTGAATGATTACTGTATTCTAGGCACTGTAGAGAACCCTTCAATATTATTCTGATGATAACTTTAGAAAATAGATATTATTAGATATGATTTATAGGTGAGAAGACAGGCCTACAGAAAGAGTTTATGTCTTGCCCAAATTTATGTAGGTAGTAGACGGTGAAGACAGGATTTGAATTCAGATCTGTGTGGTTACAAAGCCTATGTTCACATCCCCCATCTTCCATTATCCACAGATAGTTGTGAGAAATCATTTCTGTTCTCTCCGTGTTATGAGATTATTGGTACTACCTGTAATATGATCCCTGGGGACCAGAGAAATAGTAACACTAACAACACGCATTTGCATAACATATTTTACATTTCAAAACACCTTTACTTCTATTTTCTACTGTCATCATCCCAGAGATGCTGGGAAGTAGCTAATGTTGATCCTTTCTCTATTTATAACATGTAGGAAAGAGAAGTATGGAGGAGCAGGGTCAACTATTGATGGGTACACAGGTGATGTAGTGGCAAAACTGGACTCCCATCTACAACTTCTGATCTTAATTCCTTCTGAATACTGAGTCTATTCACTAGAGATTAAGGGATTCTGTGACTTTCTTGGTTGATATCAAAGGCCTTCCAGACCTCTCTGGGCATTGGTCTAAGTTTGTTTCCCCTACTTGTCTGTCTACCCCACTACACCATAAGCTCTGGGAAGGCAGGTTCTTGTGTCTGTCTTATTCATTTCTGTGTTCTCAAACCTGATACAGAGATTCTAAGTAAATATTTGGTAAAAATGAACATCCTTTGCAAACCTTTCTCCTAATTTAGATGGTGGTCACTATTCCCCATTACCATGCCATGTTTTCTTGTCACCACACCAAACCTTATTTCACACTGTTTCCTCCCCTCATTTTCACTTGGTTGAAGACTAAGGGGTCTTTCAAGGTGTGACTGAAACACCACATCTACCAGAGAGCTTTCCCAGGCCTCTTAGCCATAAATGTTCTTTCCTTAATACCCAGGGTCCACCCCTAGCCTATTCCTCTTTTGTTGCACCTACCAGTGTGTCTCTTTAATAATAGTGATTTGTAACTTGCATAAGTCAAAAGGGAGAAGGGAGTGGAGCTGTCTTTATATTGTACAGACCCTGTGAGTAAGCACTTGAAGAATGAGTCCGTGGCTTGAATTCTAAGACCTTCACAAGCCCAGGAGCTTCTAAAAAGAACCCCAATTCTCTGCATCCTGGAATGTCAGCCCACACTTCAAAAAGAGTGACACCAACAGTCTCTGTAGGCACTCCTGGTTACAAGGAGTGAGATGAGGATTGGATGGTCCAAATGTGATGCATGTATTTGGAGTCAGAAGAGGAGGACTTGAGAGCCATTGTGAGAGCTTGTTGTTTTTTATTAATGAGATATTTATTAATATTCTTTATTAATGAGATAGCATAGCTACATAACTTACATTTACCCCGCCCACATCTATTTCTGGGGTCAACTTAATGGGATCATCTCCTAGTGAGATTTTTTTTTAAAGGGAATGTCTGTTATTATTTTGTCCAAGTGATGGGCTAAAGGAAATATATTAAAAACTATGGATCCAAAACAATGTTGGGCCTTTGAGACTTGCCTCTCTGCTGTTGTTACTTCAAAATTCAAATAAAAATCCACAAAACTGTTTTCTCAACTCAAAAATGTAGACATTAAGAGAATCCCTGGATAACTGAACAACCCTGAGGTTGTGGTCATTTTGGCCAGGTGTTTGCTTTCATCACTATACTGCTTGACCTCAGATTTTTGTTTTAGATTTTCTGCTACAAATGCTAGCAGATAGTTAAGATAAGGCTCACTGAACCACAGCAATATAAAAGCCTTGGCATGATACTCACTAGAGAAACCAGAAAAATTTAGTAGTTTAGATACTCAGGCAAAATAAAAATAATTTGCTACTATAATGCATTTTGTCACAGTGATGGTTTAGTGTGGTGGGTTTTTCTATCACAAGGTACAGCCATGTTGTTTTAATAAAATATGTTGGTTTTCATAAAAAAAAACACAACAAAGCAGAACAAAAACAGAACAACCTCCACTTCCCCACAAAACCCTAATGCCAGTAACCCTTAAGCCTATTAAATTTTCTTCTCTTATAACCTTCAAAATGGTTCACCCTAATGAGCTGTGGTCCAGAAACAGCTTAGCTAAGTAGCATCCCCTGCATGGTGGATGGATTCCTAGCAGATGGCAAAGGAAGGTGTCTTCAGTTTGGGCTGCTATAAGAAAGTGCCATAGACTAGATAGCTTACAGAAAATGGGAATCTATTTCTCACAGTTCTGGACTAAGTCTAAGGTGGGTGCTGGTATGGTCAGGGTCTGATGAAGGCCCTCTTCCAAGCTGAAGACTCCTCATTGTGGTGTCCTCACATGGAAGAAGGAGAGCTAGAAAGGTCTCTGGGGTCCCTTTTTGAAGGGTACTAATCCCATTCATAAGAATTCCACCCTTATGACTTAATTATCTCCCAAAGTCTCCTCTTCCTAATACCATCCCATTAGGGGTTAAGATTTCAACATATGAATTTTGGAGGGGACACAAACATTCAGTCCATGGCAGAGGAGAATTCAGAGTGGGAACTGGCAAGATGTATCCGCTGTGGCAGAGGGTAAAAAATGGTTTTGCACAATCTAGTGGGAGGCTTCCTACCTAGCGACTTGATTCAACACATTTATATCTGTAAGCAGGTTGGCTCTGGGTAAAGAATGAGAAGGGAGAACATCTCAACTACCATCCCAAGATCTTCCTGGGAGATTCCAGTTCATGCCTATTGTTCCTATGTAATTATTAATAGCATCCCCTTTATTCTCAAAGGTGTCATGGTGAGAATGATTAAGTTAGTTATATGTTCATCCTAGACGGGAGGCAGCCCCTTTCACAGAGGTTTCCTTTTCCCCATTGTAAACCAACTCATTTAATTAGTGCGCAGTTCTAATGTCACTTAAGGTAAAGTCATATTCCTTATGAAGACAGGTATAAAACATTGAAAATTTATATGCTGCACTGATTTTTTAAAAATCATGATTTAACTGATAAAGAGGATATAAAGCATAAAAGAACTATTAGAACTACACCAAAATGAAAGGCTTTTGCACGGCAAAGGAAACTATTGACAAAATGAAAAGGCAACCTAATGAATAGATGATATTACAAATGATATATCCAATAAGGAGTTAATATCTAAGATATATAAAGAACTTATACAACTGAACACTAAAACCACAAATAATCTAATTTTAAAATGGTCAGAGAACCCAAATAGGCATTTCTCCGAAGAAGACATATACAGAGCTAATAGGCACATGAAACGATGCTCAACATAATTAATCATGGGGCAATTGTATTCAAATTGGCAATGAAGAAGTCAAACTCTTTCTCTTTGCAGACGACATGATACTTTATATGGAAAACCCAAAAGACTCCACCCCCAAACTACTAGAACTCATACAGCAATTCAGTAATGTGGCAGGATACAAAATCAATGTACAGAAATCAGTTGCTTTCTTTTACACTAACAATGAAAATATAGAAAGGGAAATTAGAGAATCAATTCCATTTACTACAGTAACAAGAACCATAAGAGAGCTGGGAATAAACCTAACCAAAGAGGTAAAGGAGGTACTTGAGGAACTACAGAACACTCATGAAAGAAACTGAAGAAGACACAAAAAGATGGAAGACCATTCCATGCTCATGGATTGGAAGAATAAACATTGTTAAAATGTCTATACTGCCTAGAGCAATCTATACTTTCAATGCCATCCCAATCAAAATTCCACTGGCATTTTTCAAAGAGCTGGAAAAAACAATCCTAAAATTTGTGTGGAATGAGAAGAGACCCTGAATTTTTAAGGAAATGTTGAAAAAGAAAAACAAAACTGGGGGCATCATGTTGCCTAATTTCAAGCTTTACTACAAAACTGTGATCACCAAGACAGCATGGTACTGGCACAAAAACAGACACATAGACCAGTGGAAGAGAGTAGAGAGCCCAGATATGGACCCTCAACTCTATGGTCAAATAATCTTTGACAAAGCAGGAAAAAATATACATTGGAAAAAAGACAGTCTCTTCAATAAATGGTGCTGGGAAAATTGGACAGCTATGTGTAGAAGAATGAAACTCAACCATTCTCTTACACCATACACAAAGATAAATACTAAATGGATAAAGACCTAAATGTGAGGCAGAAATCTATCAAAATCCTAGAGGATAACATAGGCAGTAACTTCTTCCACATCGGCCACAGCAAATTCTTTCAAGATAGTTCTCCAAAGGAAAAGGAAACAGAAGTGAAAATGAACTTTTGGGACTTCATCAAGATCAAAAGCTTCTGCACAGCAAAGGAAACAGTCAAAAAAAAGAAGGAGGCAACCCACGGAATGGAAGAAGATATTCACAAATGACAGTACAGACAAAGGGCTGAAATCCAAAATCTATAGAGAACTCCTCAAACTCAACACATACAAAACAGATAATCACATAAAAAAATGGGCAGAAGACATGAACAGACACTTCTCCAATGAAGACATACAAATGGCTAACAGACACATGAAAATATGTTCATCATCACTAGCCACCAGGAAGATTCAAATCAAAACCACATTGAGGTATCATCTTACACCAGTTGAATGGCCAAAATTAACAAGACAGTAAACAACAAGTGTTGGAGAGGATGTGGAGAAAGGGGAACCCTCTTACACTGTTGGTGGGAATGCAAGTTGGTGCAGCCACTTTGGAAAACAGTGTGGGGATTCCTCAAAAAATTAAAAATACAGCTTCCCTATGACCCTGCAATTGCACTACTGGGTATTTAACACAAAGATACAGATATAGTGAAAAGAAGGGCCATCTGTACCCCAATGTTTATAGCAGCAATGGCCACAGTCACCAAACTGTAGAAAGAACCAAGATGCCCTTCAATGGACAATGGGTAAAGAAGATATGGTCCATATATACAATGGAGTAGTATGCCTCCATCAGAAAGGATGAATACCCAACTTTTATATCAACATGGACGGGACTGGAGGAGATTATGTTGAGTGAAATAACTCAAGCAGAGAGAGTCAATTGTTAGGAGCATAAGGAATAACATGGAGGACATTGGGAGATGGAGAGGAGAAGTGAGATGGGGAAAACAGGAGGGGGAGTCAAACCATGAGAGACTGTGGACTCTGAGAAACAAACTGAGGGTTTTAGAGGAGAAGGGGTGGGGGGCTGGGTGAGTCTGGTGGTGGGTATTATGGAGGGCATGTATTGCATGGAGCACTGGGTGTGGTGCATAAGCAATTAATTTTGGAACACTGAAAAAAAATAAAATAAAATGGAAAAAAATCAGGTTATTGTAAGTAAAATTCACAAGGAGATACCACCTCACACCCATCAGAATGGCTAGAATCAAAAAGACAAGAAATAATAAGTATCGGTGAGGATGTGTAATAAAAGGAACCCTTATGCATTGTTGGTGGGAATGCAAATTGATGTAGCCACTGTGGAAAACAGTGTACCTATTCCTCAAAAAATTAAAAGTAGAAATACTTTTATGGCCCAGTAAGTCCACTGCCAGGTATTTATCCAAAGAAAACAAAAACACGAATTAAAAAACATACAGGCATCACTATGTTTACCGCAGCATTATTTACAATAGGCACAATATGGAAGCAACTCAAATATTCAGAAGATATATGTGTGTGTGTGTGTATGTATGTATGTATGTGTGTGTATATATATATATATGAATATGACTTAGTCATAAAAGAGAATGAGATCCTACCATTTGTGACAACATGGATGGACCTGGAGAGTATTACGCTAAGTGAAATAAGCCAGACAAAGACAAATACTATACAATTTCACTCATATGTGGAATCTAAGAAATGAAACGAATAAGTAAACAAAAAAGAGAAAGCAAAATCAGATCTATAAATACTGAGAACTGATAGGTTGCCAGAAGGAAGGGGAATGGAAGGATAGGCAAAATGGGTGAAGGGGAGTGAGGGGGTACAGGCTCCCAGTCATGGAATGAATAAGTCATGGGGATGAAAAGTACAGCATAGGAATACATCCAGTGCTATTGTCATAATGGTGACAGATGGTAGCCACACTTGTGGTGAGCATAGCGTAACATATAGAGTTGTCAAATTCCTATGTTGTACACCTGTAACATTGTGTATCAACTATACTTCAATAAAAAATATGACGATATCTATGGGCCTGTGTATATATACATATACATATATATATCTCACATTAATAAAAGTACACATGTTGAGAAAGAAGTAGGAAGCTGATGGTCTGAATTGTGTGCTGGAGTGTGCATGCCTGTGTACAAGAACACACACACACACATGAAAACAATAATTTTCATTAGAAGTGCACAAGAGGGTAGAAGGAATAGAAGGAATCAGTGGTTGTAGCCAAAGTGAATGGCATCCAAAGACCAAGATAACCCACAGTTCTCAATGATCCTGCATAGCCCAGGCTCAATGTTTGATTTATATTCCATTGTACCTTCAGCTAATTAAAGTTCTCATGATAATTTGGATAGAAGAGAGTTTATTCTGCATTTCAGATATTTCTTGGCTTTCTAGAAAAGGATAATTCATCATTCATAATATCCCATGAACCCTTCCTTGGGTGAATCACATAAAAATCACACTGACAGGTGTGATTATGAGATTTGTATGGTATTTTGCTTTCTACATACACTATGCCTCCTAATTCTCAGCAATTCTACCAGGATATATTTTATACATGAGTGAACTCCATTCTCAGAGGGAATTAGTAGCTTAGAAAGAGTACATAGCTAGTAATTGGGGGCAGGACTGATCCCAGAGCCCGCTCTGTGGGCTCTCAGCCTTATCCCCCTTAGCTACAAGATACAGAAGGCAGGAATGAGTGGACACAAGGACATATAACGCCCTGGCATTGGGTGTGGATCTCCCATGTTCACTGAGTGCATCACTGATGTATAGATTCTTCACTGGTCTCCCTGAACCCACTTATCTCTTTCCAATAAGTCAACACCTTAGCCACTATTATTTTTTCTGACTATGTCTCCTCCTTCCATTCCTCCCCTTTCTAGTTAGAAAGAGTTGAACATATTCACACTGTGGTTGGTACAAAGATGGAGAGCTTTGATGCAGCCTCATAAGACCTGGCATGGGTGGGACCCAGACCACCCCTCTACGACTCCCTGGACAACTTCCAGCATGGTCTCAGCACTCCAGGCCTCTACTCCCTTTTGGTTCCCTTGACAGCTCGTGCTGTCACCTGCCTCAGAACTTCTACAGTCAAATCCTCTCTACCTGGAAGAGTCTTACCTCAGAGTTCAACCTGAACATTCCTCCTTCAGGAAGATTCCAGGAGCCACTCAGAGAAGTCCAGGTCTCAACTAACCCTATAAATTTGCTTCACAACACTACCATTGTAATTTTACCTTTTTTTTGGTATAATTATTTGATTGATATCTTTGTTCGACTGGAAGCTCCATGAGAACAAGGGATTGCTTTATTTTCCACTTTGCTTTTTCCCCAGCAGCTAGTAGGTATTCCACAAATAACTATTGAACAAAATTTCTTTGCTATCTAATGGCCACATGTGACTATTTAAACTTAATTAAAATTAAAGAAAACTAGGGGCACCTGGGTGGCTCAGTGGGTTAAAGCCTCTGCCTTCAGCTCAAGTCATGGTCTCAGGGTCCTGGGATCGAGCTCTGCATTGGGCTCTCCACTCAGCAGGGAGCCTGCTTACCCCTCTGTCTCTGCCTGCCTCTCTGCATACTTGTGATCTCTGTCTGTCAAATAAATAAAAATCTTAAAAAAAATTAAATAAAACTAGAAATTCAGTTTCTCAGCCATACTAGGGACATTCCATGTACTGAATAGCCACACGTGGCCATTCCTGTATGGGGACAGTGTCGTTACAGAACACTTTCACAATCATAGAACCCTCCCATGGACAATGTGTCCTTAGATGTTTACAGAACCAAGAAATACAATATACTTGCTTCTTGTTCATGTTCAACATGGGCAATGGTTAGATTTTTCTTAAAAAAAAAAAAAAACAAAACACAAAAAAACCTCAAGGGATGCTGTCCAGAGTGGCCTGAGGACCCCTGGGAAGTCTGTTCTGTGAATAAAAGAAATGTGAAGATGAACCAGCAGAGAATTCTAGATGGGGTTTTCACTGGCTCATTTTCACTCAGCAGATAGTTAAACCATGCCTACTATGTATTACACTGACTACACTTAAAGGAACAATCTTCCTGAAATTTTCAGTTTTTCCTTTTAGAGAGGCAATAAAGCTGGATGACAGAGAATAATGACTTTGAAATCAGGAAGACTTGTGTTCAAATATCGAGTCTGGTGCTCACTAGAGTGTGTGTGTTGCTCTGGACAAGTTATAGAACTTCTCTAAGCTTTAAATTCTTCCTATGACAGAAGTGGTACCTACCTGATTGGGTGGTTGTGAGGATTTAGTGAGATAAACTGATTCATTCTTAAAGGGTCTATCCATCCAGAAGATCTAACAATTGTAAATATTTATGCCCCCAATATGGGAGCAGCCAACTACATAAGACAACTGTTAATCAAAATAAAGAGTCATATTGATATGAATGCATTAATTGTAGGAGATCTTAACACGCCTCTCTCAGTAGCAGACATATCATCCAAGCAGAAAATCAATAAAGAAACAAGAGCATTGAATGATACGTTGGACCAGATGGACCTCATAGATATATACAGAACATTCCACCCTAAAACAACAGAATACTCATTCTTGTCAAGTGCACATGGAACCTTCTCCAGAATAGACCACATTCTGGATCACAAACCAGGGCTCAACCAATACCAAAAGATTGAGATTAATCCCTGCATATTCTCAGATCACAATGCTTTGAAACTGGAGCTCAACCACAAGAAAAAGTTCAGAAGGAATTCAAACACTTGGAAGCTAAAGACCACTTTGCTTAAGAATGCTTGGATCAACCACAAAATCAAGGAAGAACTTAAATAATTCATGGAAACCAATGAGAATGAAGACACTTCGGTCCAAAATCTATGGGATACAGCAAAGGCCGCCCTAAGGGGGAAATACATGGTCATCCAAGCCTCCCTCAAAAAAATTTGAAAAATCCAGAATACACCATCTGCCTTTACACCTTAAAGAACTGGAGAATCAACAACAAATTAAGCCAACCCCATGCACAAGAAGGGAAATAATCAAGATTAGAGCAGAGATCAATGAGATAGAAACTAGAGATACAGTAGAATGTATTAATGAAACTAGAAGCGGGTTTTTTGAAAGAATCAATAAGATTGATAAACCATTGGCCAAACTAATCCAAAAGAAAAGAGAGAAGACCCAAATTAATAAAATTATGAATGAAAAGGGAGAGATCACAACTAACACCAAGGAAATAGAAACAATCATCAGAAGTTATTATCAACAGTTATATGCCAATAAGGTAAGCAACCTAGATAAAATGGATGCATTCCTGGAAAACTATAAACTTCCAAAACTGAATCAGGAAGAAACTGACCACCTGAATAGATCAATACCTAGTAACGAGATTGAATCAGTGATCAAAAACCTCCTAAAAAATAAGAACTCGGGACCTGATGGATTCCCTGGGGAATTCTACCAAACTTTCAAAGAAGAAATAATACCTATTCTCCTGAAGCTGTTTCAAAAAGCTGAAGCAGAAGGAAAACTTCCAGACTCTCTTTATGAAGCCAGCATTACCCTGATCCCCAAACCAGGCAAAGACCACACCAAAAAGGAGAATTCCAGACCAATATCCCTGATGAATATGGATGCTAAGATTCTCAACAAGATCCTAGCTAATAGGATCCAACAGTACATTAAAAAGATTATCCACCATGACCAGGTGGGATTTATCCCTGGCTTGCAAAGGTGGTTCAACATTCGCAAATCAATCAATGTGATAGAACAAATCCATAAGAGAAGAGAAAAGAACCACATGGTCCTCTCAATTGATGCAGAAAAAGCATTTGACAAAATCCAGCATCCGTTCCTGATTAAAACGCTTCAAAGTATAGGGATAGAGGGAACATTCCTCAACAATAAAATCTATCTATGAAAAACCCACAGCGAATATTATCCTCAATGGGAAAAAGCCTACAGCCTTCCCTTTGAGATCAGGAACACGACAAGGATGCCCATCCTCACCACTCCTGTTCAACATAGTATTAGAAGTCCTAGCAACAGCAATCAGACAACAAAGAGAAATAAAAGGTATCTAAGGTATTGGCAATGAAGAAGACATATTGTGATTAATATTAATTTTGTTATAATTCTCTCTTTTTGTTTTATTCTTGCTTGGGATTGGTGTTAGCACCCTACATTTTATTTGTCTTTCTTCTCTAAATTCTGATAAAATATACTGACATTTTCTCAACCAAAATAAATGAAGTTGCCTGCTTCCTATACTCCTATTAAGTTCTAGTTCATAACATATGAAGATGGACTTGCTCAAGACTCTGAGTGTATTTTTTGCCACTAATGCTCTTGCCTTGATTATCCCTCCACACAGTGAAAAGAGAGCTATTGAGAGTTTCCAGAGGATGAGGAAGGTTGGCTTGGCTCATAGCCTATAATCAATGGAGATGTAATTGCTAACCCAAGTCAGGACACTGGAGAACCCAGGATAACACAAGGAGTCATTTTCTCAGGAAGACTCTGAGGCCTTCTGGGCAAGATGGTGAACTGCCTCTAGGGCTGCTCTTCTGACTCTAGTACATTGAAATTGAGATTCTCCTTCAACATTGGAAGTTTTATGGAGCACCATGTAGGAGTCTCCGTGTTAGGAACTGTAGATGCCACAGTGAGGAAGACATGAGCCCTGCCTTTAAGGAGGCCACAGTCTACTCAGGAAGGAGACAAACTATAGGAGACTCCCTTGAGAATATTCCACCAGTTTAGTCCTGGATAAAGAGGGAGAAATGGGTGCAGGAAAGGAGGGCAATTTCAAAGCCAGAGTGCCATGCACACATGCATGGAGGAAAAGGACGGAGAGGGAGGGGTAGAGAGCCAGAGGCTCCAAATGCATAAGTGATAAGGAAAGATGAGGCTACTTAGGAAGGACAGGGCCAGGTATGGAGGCTTTTTAGCCAAATGAAGGCACTTGGCCTCTGAAGGATTTTAGCAGTGACATAGTCAGACAGCATTTTAGAAAGATTGCTCTTAACTTGCACAGAATCAACCAGACTTGGACAAGAATGGAGGCAGGGAGAGCTGACAGGAGGTTGAAACAGTAATCCAGGTTAAGACGTGATACTGGCTTGAGCTAAAGTGAAAACAGGAAAAGAACACAGAATAGAGAAAGGTTAACAGGCAGAATGGGTAAGGTTTTTTTTGTTTGTTTGTTTGTTTTTGTTTTTAAGATTTTATTTATTTATTTGATAGAAGAGACACAGTGAGAGAGGGAACACAAGCAGGGGGAGTGGGAGAGGGAGAAGCAGGCTTCCCGCTGAGCAGGGAGCCTGATGTGGAGCTTGATTCCAGGACCCTGGGATCATGACCTGAGCTGAAGGCAGACACTTAACGACTGAGCCACCCAGGCACCCCCAGAATGGGTAAGTTTTATGAACCAACTGTATGAGTTAGTGAGGGAGCTGGAAGGATACTTCTGCTCAGTTTTCTGGTGTGGGCAAAATGTGCTGATAGCATTCCACCAGTTAGAAATTAAAGAAAGGGAGGAGGGAAGAGGATGAGTTAAGCTCTAGAATTGTGGTGTCTGTAAGGCAAGTAAGTGGAGAGGCACGGTCAGCAGATAGTAATAAACATTTGGAGAACAGAAGAGGGGGCAGGGCTGCCATTAGCATAGGTAGTGGCTCAAACCATGGGAATGTTGGAATGAATTCATTTGTTGAAATAAAGTTTGAAATAACTGAATGAGCTAGCAGTGGGAGAGAGAACCAGGCATGGGATGGGCCTTGTTTCCTTTCTCAGTAACCATGTACCTCACTTAGTGAGGACTAATGGTCTCATTGTAGCAAGCTGAAGACAGCAATGTGCTTTGGGAAGCCCTAGACATTACGCAATTATGATCTGCAGATTTTTAAAAATGCCATATTTTGCTATCTTTGCAGCTGAGTTGAGTTGAGGAAGCTGAGTCTCTGATCGTATAATCTGATGGTCAAACCATCAAAACTAGTTAAAAGAAAAAAGGTTGGTTTCCTGTCTTGGCAATGACGTGGACATCAAACATGGCTCCAAAAAGTGAAAGCAACTTTCTCAGCAGTGTGGACCTACTCCATGGCTGGACCTGTTCTTCTCAGTTGAGGACACCCTCCTAATATATTCCCTGTCTTTTGAATAGTTCCTGGCAAGATGACAAGAAGAAGTACAAAGTTTTAGGATAAAATAGGATCCATTTCTCAGTCCTTTATCTGAGAGGCGAGACTCGCATATATACCTCTACATATCTCTGCTTACCTACAGAGTACTAATCTTTATCCTCCTCGCACCTCCCAAATGGCAGGCTGGTGTCAGAATGGAGAGAGGATTAGCAGGAAGATTCTCTCTCATCAACCCTATTCCAACACTACCACAGAGCCTATTGCATATTCTACCTTTGCTACAAGCTGAGCCACTCTTCATATGAATAGGACTTAAGTGCATGCCCGGAGTCTAAATTATGCAAGGGAGAACATCACTGCATCTCTGAGAGGAAAGTTCAGCCTTAACTGATGCAGCCGGAAGTCACACTTGGAGTTCCAACTGTTCCAGCTTTCAGCCCCCAAAAAGCTTGTGGTGTTTATAGGAAGTTTTCTCCCAGAGCAAAATATGCTTGTATTATTATTATTATCATTATCATTATTATTATTTGACTTAATAAGAATGTTCTTTGGCAACTCAAAGGTGCATGAAAAGCAAGAGAAAAAAAAAAGTAAGGGGCCTTCAGTGGGTTTTCCTTGCTGTTTTCTGATATTATGAATTGAATGTATATTCAGGTGTGTGTACAAATCAGAGTGGCAAGTATAGTCTGAGCTCTAATTTTTCCACAGCAGTAAGGATCTCAGAGAAACGAACAAGGCTGTGTATCTGCTGGAAATTCAGAGGCTGCTGGGCAGGTGCTCAGAGCTCTACTTGCATGAGATTCTGGGGATTCTCACTGGAGGAATCAGTAACTCAGAACTTGAGCTGATGGCTGATTCCCAGGCTGAGTCTTGTCTAAACCAGAGGGAATAAAAATCACATCTCAGCAACAAAGGAAGTGGGAAAGGAACTGTCCTTAAAAGAAGGAAGTCATGGTGCATATCTTGGTCTAGAAGGACCAACAATGATAAAAAATTATTAAATGTCTCTTTATATAATAACCATGGGCCAGGACTCTCTAGCCTATGGTACAGTTAGTCTTATTCTCCCTATTTTACAAATGAGGAGGGAAAGAAAGCACATCCCTTGCTCAAGTTCATCCATCATCTAATCAGTGGAAAAGGAAGGACCTAAACCCAGGTCTATCTGATTCCAGGGCCTGTATTCCTACCTTCATATTATACTAGACAAGAAAGGAGTGATGCAGATTGGAGCATGACTCAATGCTTTAAAAATGGCCTCGATGCCAGGCTTGGTGAGAGAGTTCTAGGTGCCACTCCTCAGGTAGCCTGTGTGGACTAAATCTAGGATAGCAGAACTAGGCTCTAGTCCATGAGTGCTGGTGGGGGAACTCAGCACCGAGACTACAGGGTAGGCTCAGAGTTGGGAGAGCAACACACGGAAAGGGGAACATTTCAGCCGCCCAGACATGCATCCCTGTTCTTGCTTTTTAGCGTGGTGATTATGAAGGAGAACGGGGCAGCAGCTAGAAATCTGCCAATACAGGTGATACCAAGCGATGCAGCAGGAGTTGCAAGAATGAGGCTGGGCTCCACATTCAGCGTGACTCTGAAGAAGTCACCATAAGTGAGCCAGCAGCTGAGTCATGACAGCTCCTGAATCATTGCGGGAACCCCAAAATTAGAGTTAATGACTTCCGTGGGGGCTGGGGCACTTTGCTCCAGGAAACTCCTTCTCACTTAGATTGGCCCTGGTGCTCTTCAAACACCTCATGGCCTTGTTGCTAGTCTGCCCATAACTTCATCTGGAGAGACTGTTCTTAGCCCTCAAATCTTACTTTTGATGCCATCTCATTAGGGAGGCACTGTCTAATTAAATTAGCAGCCTTTCCCCAATGCCCATGCTCTAATCACTCTCAGCCACACGATCCCGCTTTCTATTCCCACAGTACTTCAATTATCTTGTTCCGTTTATTTATTTACATATGTTTAGTATCTCTCCCTCTTTGTTGGAATGTAGGCCCTGCTATTTCGGAGACCTCATTTGTTTTGCTCAGTGCTGTGCCCTAGCATACAGAATGGTGCCTCATTTAGGAAATGTTCCATCAACACTTTTAAATGAATGAATGGATGAATGAATCAATGAATGGAATAGGCTGTGCTGCGGTGAATGTTATGACCTTTCTGTGCTACCAAGCCCTCAAAGGCTGGAGGAAATATGGGCTTCCAGGTGGCTGAGACACAGAAAATCCACTCAGAAGCTGATTGAGAAGAAGAAAAGAATAATCAGGTAGAGAGCCTTCTGTGGGCCGACATCGTTGCACATGCTAAATCAGGTAACCACTGAAGGTGAAAAAAAGTAGGCATTGGCTACATTGCCAGAAAGTGCAAAGAGCAGAGGTGTGCACTCAGGTCTCTGACTCCGGTGTTTTTTCCATGCAAATGGAAGGCTAGGGAGAGAGGGCCAAGTACAGTGCTAAGTATTTCTGTTATTGTCCTTCTTTTACAAATTGAGCACAGAAAGAGTTGGTAGTTTGCATAAAGTCACTTAGCTAAAAGTAGCAGGCTAGCTCCAAAGTCCATGCTTCTAATCACTGGAATATGATGGCATGTTCCAGACAAGATGAAGAGTCTTCCAAAGAGGCAATAGTGAATCTAGGACCACCAAGATATGTGGTGATTGTGGGGAGGGTCTTCCAAGCCAAGGATATCTGCCCGAGCTAAAAATCTACTGTACTCTCTTTTCCTGCCTCTGGACATTCTTACCGATCTGCCTGAAATCCATTTATTCTTGGAAATGTTGCTGCTTCTGATTTCTGGGTAAATGACAAAGCAGAGACTGGAGTAAATAGTTTTCAGGCACACCATTGCTTCTCCTTGAGACATTTTATCTTTGCTGTCTCTGAGACCGACTCACGGGGTTCTAAGTACTTGTCTGAAATGTGCATGACTAGGTGGTACAGCCTAGAGGTTTTGCCCTATGGAAGATGGAGGTAATGCCCACTGAGTGGGCACTGGTTAGGGGAACCGGTTGCATTTCTTCTGTAACAATTAAATAGCCTTACAGCAGCCCCTGGTTGCGTCGGGCTCACACCCCATTGCCATGTAATCACATCTAATCCCATTGAGCTCTGCTCAAAATAGCCATAATTGGTGGTTTTATCCAAATCAATAAAGACAGCTTCTACATATTGATTATCATCCAGGGTATAAAATCATCATCGGTTACCTGGAAAAGAGAAGCAGGCTGCCAAGGGAAAAGGTCAGATATTCCATTTGAACAGGGGTGGGGGGTGGGAGGGGGAGGCGGAACCAGTGAATTTTAAGGTAATAGTATCAAATTACCTGAAAATGCACACAGTATATTCTTGTAATTTACAACAACAGAGAGCTCAGAAATAGGTCAATCATTTAAGTGAGTCTTCAGGTCTTCTCTCAGGGATGCACTGAGCTAGCTTACATTAGCAGTCTTAAAGGGGCTGGAGCCAACCAAGACAGAAAGAGCCAAGGATTCTTTCCTTCTTGTATTTTACAATCTAACAGTTTCAGTCAACTCCATACTTCAGACTGATTTCTTTTCTTTTCTTTTTATTTTATTTATTTATTTGACAGACAGAGATCACAAGTAGGCAGAGAGGCAGGCAGAGAGAGAGGAAGGGAAGCAGGCTCCCTGCTGAGCAGAGAGCCCAATGCGGGGCTTGATTCCAGGACCCCAGGATCATGACCCAAGCTGAAGGCAGAGGCTTTAACCGACTGAGCCACCCAGGCACCCCCAGCCTGATTTCTTATATTCAATTAATGATCAACAGAGACTGTTTGCCACTGCCATCAGTAATTTGGAAAAAGTCACAAGGGTGAGGTGAATAGACTATCCTATCTGAGGACCCAGGAGAGAGAGTAGAGACGTTCACTGCCAAAATGAACTGGAAGGCATTTTCCACATGGCAATGGAATCAGGAGCCTGCCCAATTCTAAAGTTTATATGTCTAACCACAGAAGTTAAAAAATGAGTTGGATCATCTACTTATTTCAAGATGAAGCTCATTATTTTATCCTTCTTTCTAGCAAAGGTTAAAACAAAAATTGCATAAAATCATTCATGAAAAATACAAGAAGAAGATGACAATCTATTCATAATCTTGCTACTTCAACAATATTAAAACTGGTCTTGGGAAATTCCAGAGTGAGGTTTCCCCTTCTGTTAAATGAAGACAGCAATGGTGACAACATTTACCACAACACATGGTTTTATGGAAAATTAAAAAAATATATAGGAACAATATGTATATAGTATACATAATATATATGGAACTCAAAAGATAACTACAGAATTTGACTTTTAAAAATTTATTTATGGGAGTTCTCTTAAAGTTCTCATCCATATGACTATATCATTTTTACATAGCTATAATTATTGCAGAATGTCATTGAGATCTCTCCCCCTCCATTTATTCACAAGAGGAAATGTAAGAATTGTGTAAAGTTCCGTTGAATGGATATTTGTTTAATTCATCTTCTATTGTGAGATATCATCTATGATAGATAATATTTCAATGCATGTCTCTGACACAGAAATTATTTTTCCTTTTGGATTATTTTCTCAGGATAATGTGAAGTGGGGTTTTGGGGTCAAAAGTATTATAATATCACAGGCCCTGGAAGTAGAAAGGCTTAACCCAGCAGGGAAACCATACCAATGATCTAACTAGAGGAAGAATAGTCAAAGCCAAAGTTAGTTTTTAATGCAAGAGTGTGAAGTAGAAAAATCAATACTTTCTATTTTACAGATGAAAAAACTGAAGGTTTAGACAGGATATTTAAGAACAGACATATGCAACAGTTAAGAAATAGAGGAATGACCTTCACATACCATAGGCACTATTGTGGAAAAATAGGCTTGTCAACAATATTCTTGCATGTTCTGAGGTGGATAGTTACACAGTAACTATGGAACAGGGACTGAGATGTGAGAGAGGAAGGAACACTGGTTTGTAGTTTGATGGAACAGAATTTGTAACTGGCTGACTCTTTATGAAGATCAACTGTGACATGTCCACTAGTGATCCCTGGGTTTTTTTATCTCTAAAAGGGGAGGATCCCAGCACTCCCATTTCATGGGATGGTTGGATGGGATCTCTGCCAGGCAAAGATTTGACTTCCATTGTTTCTTTCATGGAGGCAGAGAGGGGAGGCAGATTTTAGCCTTCATATGCTGCATTTTATTTAACATAATTATTGCAATTATAATTTTGAATGAGCTCCTAGGGGATATTTGGTTTATGAATAATGACTATACTTTTAATATATTGGAATGGCAAGTAATATACAGAATGAGACTAGCAGAAGAAATGAAGAGAATAAAATAGGGTCACCAAAGGTTAGTTGATCATAGGGCTTGATCGCATGACCCTGAGATCATGACCTGAGCCGAAATCAAGAGTTGGATGCTTAAATTTCTGAGCCACCCAGGTACCTCCTTCCTATAATTTCTAGCCCAAGGCCTTACATACTAATAGTTCCACAAATATACCATATTGCTTCACTTCTCTGGACAGGCCTAGAAAGCTTTTCCTCATTTTCTTCATTTGGATAATTTTTAGACTTCCTTTGGGACTCAGCTTATGTGTCATTTCCTTTGGCTCATCATGTCTCATTCATTTTTCCTCAAACTCTTCATTATCTTACCATGTGCCCAAAACTGTGCTAGGCACAAGGAATAAAATGGCAAGTTAGATCAAGGAAAGGTAGGGAGACAGGTATGGAAACAACTAAATATTCATTTATTGAAAGAAGGACTATGAGGTATACAAGAAAATGGTGACCAGGAAGGAGAAGAAAAATAAAATGTTAGTTTATAAACTCTATCTGTAGAAATTAGAGGGTTAGTGATAAGAATTCCTAGCAAATGAGCTGAATTATATCCCTGTCCCCAAGTTCATATGCTGAGGCTCTAATATCCTGTATTTCAGAATGCGATCATATTTGGAAATGGGGTCTTTGCAGAGATAATCAAGTTAAACTGAGGTCCTTAGGGCGGACCCTAATCCAGTATAACTGGTATTTTCTAAGAAGACGAAGTTTGGACACTGACATATAGAGAGGGAAAACTGAATAAACAGGGAGAAGACAACTTTCTACAAGCCAAGAAGAGAAGCCTGAAGCAGAATGCTCCTTCATGGCCCTCAGGAGGAACTGACTCTGCCGGCCCCTCGCTGGCCTCAAACATCTAGTCTGTGGAATTTGTGACACGATACATTTCTGTTGCTGAAGCACCCAGTCTGTGGTATTTTATTAGAGGCCCTAGTAGACTCATATAGTCTGGTACTTGGTAATTTGCTGGGGCTTGAAGATGGCAAGAATGGGCAGAGTTAAGAACAAGTTACGGGAAGTGTTACATGATACACTTAAATTTCCTCTTCCAGTTAAACTTTGAAACTTTCTTTATAAGTGATGGGGAGCAAGGAACACAAGCAGTTTAGAACTGAGTCTAGAAAACCCATTCTGGTATGGCTAGAGGATGGGTCGGGGGTGGAGAAGATTGGGAATGATGGACGAAAAACCAGCTATGGCAATAGTTATGATGGGAACAATGTGGAGATTCCTCAAAAAATTAAAAATAAAGCTACCCTATGACCCAACAATTGCACTACTGGGTATTTACCCCAAAGATAAAGATGTAATGAAAAGAAGGGCCATCTGTATACCAACGTTCATAGCAGCAATGACCACAATAGCCAAACTGTGGAAAAAGTTGAGAGGCCCTTCAACAGATGAACGGATAAAAAAGATATGGTCCATATACACAATGGAATATTACTCAGCCATCAGAAAGGATGAATACCCAACTTTTGCATCAACAGGGTTGGGACTAGAGGAGATTATGTTGAGTGAACTAAGTCAAGCAGAGAAAGTCAATTATCACATAGTTTCACTTACTTGTGGAACATAGGGAATAGCACGGAGGACATTAGGAGAAGGAAAGGAAAAGTGAATTGGGGAAAATCAGAGGGGGAGACGAACAATGAAAGACTGTGGACTCCAAGAAACAAACTGAGAATTTTAGAGGGGAGGGAGATGGTGGGATTGGTGAGCCTGGTGATGGGAATTAAGGAGGGCACGTATTGCATGGAGCACTGGGTGTTATACGTAAACGATGAATCTTGGAACACTACATCAAAAACTAATCATGTATTGCATGGTGACTAACATAACACAATATAAATTTAAAAAAAAGTAGTTCTGATGGGAGGGGAGAAGAGCTTGGTCCAATGTAACAGATGTGTGAGTGAGGGGAACTGCCATATTGCCTTGATTACATTTATTTTGAAATTACATGAGACTTACTGAGCCTATGACTGAAAACACAATGAGAGCAGAGACAAACCAAAGAAGAAATTGATACAGACAATAGTACATTTCCTCCTGAAGTGTCACCAGCCCTGATTCAGGTACCATGGCACAATCCAGACAATTAGAAGTCAAACTCCTAATGCTTCAGTATTAAAGAGCAGTTGGAACTTACTAAAATTGACTATGTTTAAAGCCTACGAACAAAGGAAATGTTAACAGAATTTACCAAGAGAATACTACCTTTTTTTTTTTTTTTAAAGGAAAACATCAGTGGACTTCTTTCTTGAGACAGCGAAGAACATTCTTCTCCCCACCCTGGCTTCCTTTGCCCTTTTTCACTTTCTCTCTTTCCTCCCTTCAACAAATAATTACTAAGTTCTAACTTTACCCTAGGTGCTACACTAAATGCTGGCCACATAGAGAGCAAGCAAACAAACAGAACTTTGTATGAGGATCTCATGACTTACTGGAGGAAAGATGTGTAAACTGAGAATCACCATCCAGTGTTATAAGAGCTGTGGACACTCTGAGCTGTTTGGCAATGCCTGATCTGATGGAAGGAATTAGGAACTACTTCCCAGAAGTTGTGACTGGAGCTAGATCTTGAAGGGGACAGAAAAGGGATCTAAGTCCGGGAGTGTGGCAGAGTGTGCTATCTTCAGGGAAATGCAAACAGTTGTGTGACTGCTGACATTCCAGGGCAGACAGAAGCCAAGTGAAGAGACTGGGGGGGATAACCTAGAGGTCTGACTCATAAGCCTGACATCTTGCCACAGAAATCACCAGTTTGGTCCAATGACTCCAGAAAATGTTTGATTCCAGAGAGGAGAGAGGATTTTTCAGACTCTCTTTGCCATCATTCAGCCTCAAAAAAAAAAAAAAAAAAAAAAAAAAAGAAAGAAAGAAAAAAAGAAAAGAAAAATCCTTATAAGATAGTGGATAAAGGAATGAATCTAAACTCAGAGACCTTCACTAGGGCAACATGTTCTATAAATTCTTGGGTCTCACTGTGGAAAACTGAGCAAACTTCTTCAAGGCTCTGAGTGTTAGCTTTTCTATAAGACAGCATTACAGTGGTAGAAAGGCTACAGAACTGGATATGAGTTATAGCTCAGTGACTCAGTGGTCATGCCACCCAGGATAAGTCTCTTTGCTTCCCTGAGCCTTCTTTTGCTTCCTGAGAAGTACTCACACTCCAACTCTCAGTTTAACTTCCCTCAAGAAAGCTGCAGCCACGGGTGCTCTGGCTGGGTCTGTCGTTCCTCAGTAAAATGCACATGCACAGTGAGTGAGACAGGGAAGTGGACTCTGTCCGGTCCCTGTGAGGGTGGGTGCCAGCACCCCCAGCCAAAGTCACAGCCAGAGCATGGCCACAGGTCAGCCTCCTTGGTGAAGTGAAGACTTAAGCTAAATCAATATGCTTGCAATAGGGCTGTTCTAGTAAAAAAAGCACAGCTCAGGCATGGAAAAAATCCCAGACTGGAACACTCATAAGGTGTTGGTATAAGGAGGGGACTTGTAGGTCATCGACTTAAGCACTTTCATGGTACAGAGGGGAAAACAGACCTGGAGAGTCTAGGGGAGCACAGTTAATGAAGCATCATTAAACACCTCATTAATTCCCTTTATTAGATCCTTTATTAGGGGAAATCTGGTGTTGGAAGAAACCCTATTTCACCTGAGCAACTGGTTTTTCCTTATCTTTTTGGGCACAAACAGCCTAATTATAGATAGTGCTGCCAGATAAGATACAGGAAAATCAAATGAAGCTGAAGTTTTGATGAACAAGAAATAACTTTTTGGGTAAAAGTATGCCCCAAATATTGCACGAGACAACTTACACTAAACTTACTTATTTCTTTAAAACAGATATTCAAATTTAACTCAGCTTCCTGTTATTGTATTTGGTCTATCTAGCAACCCTAACCATACGGTGTCTTTCCATCTTCCATCCTTACTTTGACTGCTAGGAACCTTAAAAGCAAATGCATCAACATTGCTTTCTAATAGGATTTTATGGTATTCACTTAGCTTTAGCTTTCCTTTCTATCCATTTATATTCCCTTCTTTTTTTATTAGACCCCTGGTTTATTAGAAAAGGATGTGACTCAGGAACAGCCAGATGCATAGGGCAAGGTATGGGGAAAGGGCACAGAGCTTTTATGCCCTCTCCAGCCATGTGATTGCCTCAGCACCTCTGTGTGTTCACAAACCCCGAAGCTCCTTTCTCTTCTTTCTAAAAACAAATCTAATTGTTGTAAGTACTTCAGTAAGTCACATCAAAAATTTTGCTTGGGTATGATTTAAAAAAACCCACAATGCTAGGTAATTAAAAGGACCAGATTTTGTACTAGGTCCTACAGATGTTTGTATGAATAATACCTCTCATCCAATCTCAAAAAACCCTAGTCAAGTAGAAGAGATAGTCATCTATTTTAGTAATCATAGTGCACAGAGATGAATGAGGCATGTGTCCCAAAGTCACATGGCTACTTGGTGGCAGAACCAAGATGTGTATCCCATGTAGTCGGCTAGCGGCTGACAATCTTTTTGTTATGCACACCTACCTAAGTGCCTAGAGGATAGCACAGTGGGAACTGAATGTTTGGCCTTCTCAGCACCCATCTTTTTTTCTAGGACTAGCATGCCCTTTCTGGAGGAAACTGCTCTTCCTCTTCCTTAAATTTTGTAATATTAGTAAGGGCTGCCATTGGAATATTTGTTCCCCATGGTTATGGGTGATTGGTTCAGGTTGTGGGCACAAGACCTAAGCCAGGCAGAATCCTTCCCCAAGAATTTCCACACTGGAGCAAGGAAAAAGGCAGTCCCTCTCTGGTGGCAAAGATGAAAACATAAGTATCATCTATGTTGCCTGCTGTGTGGCTGAAGCTGGGCTGAGCACACAAAGGTAATATGTGAAGAGCAGCAGAGACAAGCGATGAGAACACTCTTGCAACATCTGAGTTTCTAATTTCAGCTATTCTCAAAGCTCAGCTGCAAGTCTGCTTAATCCTTTTAGCCTAAAATGATTTGAGTTGTGTTTCTATCACCTGAAAACAAACAAACAAAAAGGGTTGAATCTAATAGAGATGGTTTGAGCTGAATTACAATTAGCATTTCCCCCTGACCCCTAGACCATAAAGGGATACCAGTGGAATTCTGTGGAATTCTGTGGAATTCTGTGGCTCAGAGCAGAGTTTACACAAAGCTGTTGATTCTGCTTCCAAACAATGCAGAAAAGCTCCTGCCCCTCGCTGCCAAACCCAGGGTTTCGCAACCTACTTCCAAGATACCCTCAAGATGTTTGCACTTGACAGAGTTGTATCCAGCAAAATCAAGCAGCACTACTGATTGGCCAAGACGACCTCAAGGTCTCAAACTAACTCCGTACTGCTGTTGTAACTGCTTCCATTTCCAAAATGGGTAAATTAAAACCCAGAGAGGCATAGTGGGTTATTCAAGTTCATACATTTTTGGCTGAGTTTATTCTGGAACCGGTGTCTCTTTGCCATTTAAAACAGTGCTCTTTCCAATGTGCTCATTCTTAATGGCTGGTATCATTCATTGAAGATTCTCTGTGTGGAGAGAAATTATTGATTGTGATGAACATAAAAAGAACAAAAAAACCTTTCAGACTATATGGTTGTGTATTTAAATAGTCATTCTGGGGAGAGATCTTGAGAAAGTTGTTAAGACATAATATGTATTTGAGCATCTCCATTTTGTCCACACATCACAATCATTTTTAAAGCCTTTAAAAAGGGACGGGGGGAGAGGGAGATGGGTTCTTCACTCACCAGGATCTACTGAGTCAGAATGTTCGGGAGGTAGGCACCAGGGTTTTCTATATTTAAAGAATCCCAAAGATAATTTGGAATGAACTGATCTAAGGACCAGTATTTGGCATCACTAATGCAGATTTTTTGGGTCTACATCATCAGTTGTTTTATTAACAGCATTTAGCAAAAAAATCTCTTTCGCTGTATTTATGTAAAATCAACAGAACTACTTATACAACCATCTAGACTTGCTATTTAAGCAATGTTATATACCTCATTCATTCAACCAATATTTACTAATTCCCTCCTAGTTACTGGTTTCTGTGCTTGGCACTTGGATTTAAAGATGAGTCAGAGGGAAACCCTGCACTCAAGCAGCCTCGATGGAGAGAGTACATGTGAATGCATGATGTTCAAATGAGGTTGCGATGTCAGATTACCAGGGAAGAAACCAGAGAGAATTAGAGATGGCTTTGTAGAAAAGCATCTGAACTGGGTCCTGAAAGCCTGGTAGGATTTGGATATGCAGATGAGAGGAAGCTCAAGTCAGGCAGAGGAATAAGCATGAGCTAAGACTGGGAACACAGAAGCAATAGCAATAATAATGATAGAAATAATAATAATTACAGCAATTTTTGAGTGCTTGCCAAACGTGTCAATTACTGTTATAAGTGCTTTAGATGATCATCTCATTCAATTCTTACAACAAAGCAATGAAGTAGGTACTTTTGTTATTCCAATTATATGGATGAAAAAACTGAGTTAGAAACAGGTTTGGTAACCTGTCTAAGGTCGTGCACTAAATAAACTAGTTATTTCTGTTTTGTTCAACACTTATTTGTGGATTGAACAGATATGTTACTTCAACCTTCACTCACAGATGAGAAAACTGAGGGCCAGAGAGGTTGAGAGACGTCTCCAAGGTCACTAGGCTGGCGGGTGGCTGTGCCAGAATCAGCATCACTTTTGTGTGTTCTCCACTATGCCATGTGTATACATGCACTGTGTATGCACGCGTGCAGCCTGAGACTGAGAGGACAGCGTTAAAATGTCAGTTCTGTGTAGTTACAAAAACAAAGAGGAAACACAATTATCTGGAGAAGTAACTAAACCCAGAGCTGACACTTAACCAAGCTCTAGCTTTAAAATGCAGGAGAAAAAAAAAAATATAAAGGTGAGGAAGTAAAGTGTAGTGGAGTAGTACTCATTTTGAGCAAATCTCTTCATGTTAGTGTTCTCATTTACAAAATGAGGAAGTTAGACTAGAAGATCTCTAAAGGTCCTTCCATATTCTGTATGATGTTAAGAAGGGCGAGAAACAGAGATTATGCATCTGCAGACCTCTAGGTCTGATGGACTGAGATACAGTCAGCAATGAACAATCATGGTCTGAGAAACCTGATCTGGGGGGCCAAAGGCAGCTGTCGGGTAAATGGAGAGAGAAGTACTCTTTGGTTGAATCCTGGTGCTCCACTTATTTGCCCTCATGTGACGCTGAGAAAGTCATGTGATCCATTTACAGAAATATCCAGCACCTAATCAACTTCCTCCTTCCGAAAAAAAGGGACTTAACAAGAGAGAGCGCCATTTTCTGTGATGTCAAAAGCTGAAGAAAAGGGCACCTGGGTGGTTCAGTAGGTTAGGCGTCTTCTCCCTCTGCCATTCACCTCACTTGTGCTCTCTGTCTCTCTCTAAAAATAATAAAACTAAATAAAATCTTTTTTTAAAAAGCTGAAGAAAAGACAGAGAAGATGTTAGGGATGAGGTCACCGGGACACTTCTGGCCTATCGTCCCACTATGGATGGTATACCCCATGTGGTCTTGAGGTTGAGAGCTTTACCCCCTTTAAGGAACAAGATAGGTTCATGTGCATTCCCTGTGTTGTGCTGTAATTTTTTCAAGGTAAAATAAATAAAAGAAAAACACCTGGGAGTAGAGGCTGTTTGTAATTTATTCCTACCGGTATCCTTACACCTACCACAAGCACTAGCTACGTCATCTGTTGAGAAGCCTGAGAAGAGCAGTGATGCTGGAAAACATTCTCAGTCTATTGTAGAACAAGACGGATGGAAAAATATTTCCCACACAGCAACAATGATTATACTTTGTATTTATACAGCACCTGTTTCTGGAGAGCCTCTGAGAGACTTAGAGCATGTTTTTTCATTTCTCCTTTTAAGAAGACTGTGAAGCCAGTTCTAGGAGGTCTGCTGCCAAGTGAAGAGCTACCCTGCAAGGCACACAGTAGCCTCCTGGTCTCCTGAGTTCTACAGTCAGAGGGTCTGCTGTGAAAGCCAAGGGTTTACATGACCCAGCCACCAAGGCACAACAACAATTTAGTGAGTCCCTGCATCTTAAACACATTGGCAGCTCTCAGGTGAAATGCAAAGGCAAGGAAAGCCCTTGCTCTCAAGTTTTAAAACATATCAGAGTCAATAGTGAGCATAATTAGAGGAAGTTTTCATAAATATGGAAAATGGAAGTATAGAAAGAAACCTGAGGTCTTAGATTAGAATTGGATATATAAGTAAATCCATAATTTGGTTTTAAAATATTTATCTAGCTATATAGATATAGAAATAGATGTGTATATTAATGTAGAAGAATGTCTGTTAATGTATGTATATACATGCACATTTTTCTTACCTCTGTCTGCTGAAAGGGCCTAGAAGCAATACCATTCCAGTAGCAATGAGCATACCAGCCTTCCCTATCTTGCTTTCCAACTAGAATTTTCCACTGAAAGGAACTGAGACCCTTTGGAAAAAGGATTGGCTCTAAGGCTGGGGTAGTAAAAGTGAAAGCTCAACCCCCAAATTTTTGGCAGCAGAAAGTAGGAAAGTGCTCTAAGAATATGGGGACAAGTCAAAAGGAAATTGGAGTCAGGGGCTCCTGATGACCAAATCTAGATACTTTAAGCATTATAATAAATGACTGTAACAGACTACCACCTGCTGCATAAGATAGGAATTTGAGGGTATATAGTGAAGAGAGAGAAAGGAGGGGAGCTCTTCCTTGCAGTAAAATGCCAACTGAATAAATATAGTGAGGATGATGAGGACAGAAAGTAGTTATTGACGACCATCAAGGTGGCCATTTCAAGCAGGAATTATTAATGCATGCTAAAGCAGGTGAATAGAGGTTTGTTGAAATACAGGATAATGGTTAGTTTTGCAGTGTCTTTCTATATAAAATATTTATCCATCATAAAGATAAAAGCTCTGACTCTAGAGGGGAGAATCCTGGCAGAAAGCCATCTGACCAGGTGAGCAAGGTTTGGTGTCACTAGGGGTTAGCAGACATCACTCTACATGGTGTGCACTAAGAGGAACAGAGCATAAAATTTATGATATTCTGCCAACAATACATGCCCCGAGTCTGGTCATGAGGACATCATAAGGAGGTCATGAGGAGTTCACAAGGAGGATCCACTGGACAGCTCCAGGTTGAGGGACACCCTGTGGAATGAAAGGCTTATCATTCACAACTGTCAAGTTCGGGAAAGACTAGAAGGAACTTAAGAAATATAATGACCAAGTGCAATGTATGATACTAAATTGGATCCTGGCCACAAAGTGAACGGAAGACATTGCTGAGAGAGCTAGAATTGAATGGGTCTGTATCCAATAGTGCTGTATTGATGCTGATGACCTGAGTTGAAGAGGTACACAGGGTTTATGTTGGAAAGGGTTTGTTTCTGTTTGGGGATATATACATTGCTCTCAAGAGACTAAAAAAAGAACAAGAATAATGTGCCTGTGTGTGTGTGTGTGTGTGTGTGTGTGTGTGTGTATTGGGAGACACAAAAACAGCTAAAGGTTGACAGCCGATAAATCTGGGTGAAGAAGATGCAGGAGCTCTTTGTACAACCCTTGCAAAATTTCTGAGAGTTTAATAGTATTTTAAAAATCAGAGCTCATTTTATGAAGTCAGATGAAAGTATGCTCCAATCTGAAACATTTCCCATCCCCTCACATCCTAACCCTAAATACAATGATTAAAAGGATCATTCTCTCCACACAAGGAATTTTTAAAAAATTTATTCCGTAAATATTTTCATATACTCCAAACAAGGTCCAAAGCACAGTAACTAGATAATAATGCCAGGATTAAGCTGTGGAGCTCAAACTGAGAGAATTTCACTGAGAATTCAGGAGAGATTTTTAGAGAAGCTGAGGTTTGGGTTGAGTCTTGAAAACAGGAAAAAATGTGGTCAGAGAGAAGTGAGAAGAGGCATCTAAGGTAAAGGGAAGGGACAGAACAATGACTACTTAGGTTATATGTGGCAGAAAATCATTTAAACTCTCTCAAGAACAAAGGGAGACCTTATTTGTCCCTCTACATGGAAGGTATATCAGTAGTCTAGCTTCAGGTCCAGTTAGAACCAGGTGCCTAAAATATGCCATTAGAACTGGAGTCTCCATCTTGGCTCTGTTTCCCTCTGTATTGGCTTCATTCCCAATTCTCTCCCTAGTGCTAGTTACAGTTGACACACTCAAGAATCCCGGTGGAAAAAAAGTTCCATCGGAAGTCCAGAAATTATGGCTCATTACTGTGGCCTTGGTCACATGCCTATTTGAGGATCAGTTATGATAGAGAGAATGGAATGCTCCAATTTCCAGGTTTTGTCATTGATTCTTTCCTGGGACTGAGAGTGAGATTAGTCCCCCAAGAGCCACAAAAACTGAGGATTGAAGAGGGCCAGTTTTCAACAACTCTAGTGCCATAACCAGGAAAAGAAGAAATGGACACAGGGCAATCTAATTCTTCCATTGAGTGTTTGGGGGAAAACCAAGTAGTCCAAAATGATTCTAATATGCGAAATGTTAAGGAAGAGACCAGGAATTAAAGTGGGCAGCTAACTTGGGGAAATTGTTTAGAAGGTCTTAAATGCTTGCCTGTGATCATGGTTCCTATTTGATGGGTTAGAAGAGGCATCAGCAAACTCTTTTTATACAAGACCATCTATTAAATGTTTGATGCTCATATGATCTCTAGGACAACTTCTCCGCTGTTGTAGTATGAAAGCAGCCTTAAATAATACATCAACAAAAGAGCATGGCTGTGTTGTGATGAAACTTTATTTATAAAAATAGGCACTGGTTCGGATCTAGCCTGTGGGTTGTAGAGGTTAGAGGGAGCCCTTGAAGGCTTTGAGCCTATAAATGATAACATCAGAATTATGCCTTGGGAAGATACATTTAGCTCTTGGATGGAGAATGGATTAGAGGGAATGACTGAAAGTGGGAATAAAAATTAGGAGGCTGTTGCAATGGTCCAGATGTTTGTACTGTGAAGAAACCAATATGCTTTTATGAGCCAAATGTACCTGGGAATTTGGCCTCACAGATTAGCTGGCACACAGTTGGGTCTGTCTGTCCTTAGCTGACCTAGATTCTCAACACCTTGTCAGTTTAGCCACCTCTGAAATCCTGTTTGTAAATCATCTTGGGAGCCTGATTATTCCTTTTCTTTGCTCTACAGTGTTTTTGATTTTGAGGACTAAGTCTGCGCTATTTGTATGAGAAGGAAAAATCAATAGAAAGAGAAAGTTTAATAAAAAAATACATTCTCCATTGACTTTAATTAACTTGGCCTTAGGTTTACAACTTGGGCAAGTATGGAAAATGAAAAAAAAAAAAAAAAAACCCAAAACCAAAAAAAAAAAAAAAAAACCTCTTACAATTCACCCAGTACACCAAACTTTTTAAGAATAAAATCTCAAATTAAAATCCATATGTTATTAGCAATTTATTTCCCTGCAAGAAGCTGAAGAAAAAGAATAAGAAAGCAGAGAAAAGAAATTCCCTTGTAGGATCTGACAGAACAGGCAGGCACTTCTAATTTCTTTGGTAAATGACCATATACCAGAATTGAGTCAATAATTTATCAATGTCAGAGAACACCTGCATTTTTCTACGATGGTCATGACTTTGGTGTCTTCTTCAGTCTCATGGCTTAAGACCCACAATCTCTGAAACCTGTCTGCATTTGCTTGTCTCTTCAGCATCAGTGCTTTCTACCAAGTCCAGATCTGGGCAGGGTTCTCCCATAAGGAGGAATGAGGAATGATGTGGGTACTGTCTTTGGCCAGATGCCTGTAGAGAAAGCCCATGAATTTGTGGACAATTCCCATAATTACACACTTGTGAGATTTTCCTGTCATTTGAAGTGACACATGGCTATTTGTAGACACATGCATTACTGTAATATGTAATAAGCATACATGAACACATACATACAGGAATATGTTCTATAAAGTAACATGTGCATTCAATTGCACAACAGATACATGCGTGAACATCTGTTATCTTATGTACATCACACATAGACATAATCAAATAAACTGTGCCACAGAAACATATACATACTATTTATATTTCTCTAAATGTAATAGGTATTTAGACAATAAGAAATCTGTTAAGACTAAAATGCATTTAAGACTAAAAATATAAACATGTATACTCTATATACATGTACAGCACCTATGTATATTATCGGTATGCACAGCATGATCTGGTTCCCATTATCTCTTGGATATACTCCTTATAATATTCTGTCCCTCCAACATTATATTCACGCTCCTCCTTGCTGTCCCATAAAAGTCAGGCGCATTCTCACCTCAGGGTCTTTGCACTGGTTGTCCCATATAACTGGAAAACTCGTCTCATCAAATATCACAAAGACTATTCCCTCACTTCCTGTAAGTCTTCGTTCAAAGGTCAGTTATTCAATGAAATTTACATAACCACTTCCTCTGTTTAAAATTGCAACCCTGGGGTGCCTGGGCAGCTCAGTCCTTAGACATCTGCCTTTGGCTAAGGTCATGATCCCAGGGTCCTGGCATCGAACCCTGCATCAGGCTCCTTGCTCAGTGGAGAGCCTGCTTCTCCCTTTCCCTCCTGCTTCCCCTGCTTGTTCTCTCTCTCTCTCTCTGTCTCTAAAATCTTTTGAAAAAAATTAAAAATAAAAATAAAATTGCAACCCCTCCACTCTAGTCATATTTCTGATTTGTCTTAGTCCATTATAGTACTTACCACCTTCAAGATATCATATAATTTACTTATTTATTATGTTTACTTTTTATCATTGACTCTTCACCTTCCACTGGAATATAGTCTCTAGACAGGGTAGGACTACTTGTCTGGTGTATTCATGGATATACTCCAAGCAACTAGAACACAGTCTGACTCATTGAAGACATCTGGTATATATTTGTTGAATAAATGAATGAATGGATTCATAAATAAGTATCCACATATCCCTAAATCTCTTTCTCTTTCTCTCCCTCTCTCTCTCTCTCTCTCACACACACACACAAACACACACACACACAGAGTTTGTTGGGCCATATCCGTGTATCAAGAGTAACAACATTCATCCCTATAAACATGTATACTGGTGTAATGTGAATATATATATATATATATATATATATATATATATATATAGTGCATATTCCAAGAGATTGGGACACAATAGTAAAACTGTGTGTGTGCTGAAAGTATTTGTTCCTGTTGAATGTGCTCACCAACTCACATTAGGATACTGAAGGAGTTAGATCGGTTACTCTGTGTACCCCAGCTATCAGAACCTATCATGTGAGCCCATAGCGAGATAAGTTCAGAGTGACCAGAAGTTTTGAAAAAGAAAGAAACTGACTGAACACTGGGAGACAGATTTTGGACTCCAAGAACTATGTTGGTTCCCAGAACCTAAAGATCAGGAGTTAACTCTATCTTCTATTAAGTTTGATAACAAACTAACACAGAATTTCAACTTTGAAAACTTTGCTATAAGGTGAGGTAGAGGGATGAGGCAGAATAGCTTTTAGTCCTTTAGATCTGGGCTCAAACATGTGTGTCTCTTTCAAGATTTTTATCAGTTTCAGCCTGGAGAATATGAACTAGATGGAAAGTTTCAAGTCAGAAGCCTTGACTTTTGGAAATTTAAGAAAATATAAAAAGCCCCGTGCCTTTCTTCTCTGCTTTCCCCATCACTGTGTGTGTATGTGTGTGTGTGGTGTGGTAGGAAAGTGTTTGAGAGATATTTTTATTTTTCCACTACTGCAAAAAAGAAACCAAGTCCAGATCTGAGCCTTTCCCCAGCAGTTGGACAGATTCAGCCCTTTGAAGACTCAGGGCACCCTTCATACTCCTTGAGCCTCCTCTGGAACTATCAGAAATTGATTTATCCTATCTGGCTTTCTGACTACCTTCTGACTTCTCTAGAGACATGGCAAATTTCCAAGCCCTAATCTCTCTCATATCCCTTGCTGTTTGACCTAAAAATTATCTTTGAATCAATAATGAGATATAACTACAGTGACCATAGAATTTATTTTCTAAACTAGAACACTTTTGAGAGTGAAGGGGTGATATTGCTAGTTATGCCTCTTCTTCCTCTTCTTCCTCTAGCATTTCTTACTTATTTATTTACATTATTGTTGGGTACCTACTGTGTGCCAGTTACTGTCTAGGTCTTTAGATATACAATCGTCCACAAAAATAACATGTCTTCATGCAGGTTTCAAGTTTAGTGAAGGAGAAAGACGATGACTCATTCTTTCAACACATGGTTCTTATGTACCTACTGTGTGTTTGGCACTATTTTAGGTACTGAGACAATGCAGTGATCAAAAGAAATGAAATCTTGCCATTTGCGACGACGTGGATGGAACTAGAGGGTATCATGCTTAGCGAAATAAGTCAATCGGAGAAAGACAACTATCATATGATCTCCCTGATATGAGGGAGAGGAGATGCAACATGGGGGGTTGAGGGGGTAGGAGAAGAGTAAATGAAACAAGATGGGATTGGGAGGGAGACAAACCATAAGTGACTCTTAATCTCACAAAACAAACTGAGGGTTGATGGGGGGAGGGGGCTGGGAGAGGGGGTGGGGTTATGGATATTGGGGAGGGTATGTGCTATGGTGAGTGTTGTGAAGTGTGTAAACCTGGCGATTCGCAGACCTGTACCCCTGGGGTAAAAATATATGTTTATAAAGCTATAAAAAAAAAAAAAAGAAAAAAGAAAGGATGAATACCCAAGTTTTGTAGCAACATGGACGGGACTGGAAGGGATTATACTGAGTGAAATAAGTCAAGCAGAGAGAGTCAATTATCATAGGGTTTCACTTATTTGTGGAGCATAACAAATAGCATGGAGGACAAGGGGAGATGGAGAGGAGAAGGGAGTTGAGGGAAATTGGAAGGGGAGGTGAACCATGAGAGACTATGGACTCTGAAAAACGATCTGAGAATTTTGAAGGGGTGGGGGGTGGGAGGTTGGGGGCACCAGGTGGTGGGTATTGTAGAGGGCACGGATTGCATGGAGCACTGGGTGTGGTGCAAAAATAATGAATACTGTTATGCTGAAAAAATAAAAAAAAATTATTAAAAAAAAAATAAAAATAAATGAAGTCCCTGCCCTTATGAAACTTAGAAATGTGCATAAATAAATGTGTAATTGCACACTATGATTTGTTCTCTGAGGGAAAGGTGTGTGATGCTAAGAAAGCCAAATAAGATCCAATTCTAGTCTGGGATTCAGGATCAACTCCTCCAAGTAAATGATATTTGGGTGCAGATGAGTGAAGAGCTAACTAGATGAAGGAGAGTGGAAGGGTAGAGAGAGAATGTTTAAGGTGGTGGGAACAGCATGTGCAAAGGTCTTGAGGCAGGAAGAAACATGGTATCTTCGAGAAACCAGGGCATTGGAGTGCAGGTGCAATGTGGAAGTGGATAGTGGTAGATAGTGGGTGACATGAGATGGGTCTGGAGGAAACAGAGAACAGACTTCACAGAAGATTCTAGACTGGGGTGAGGCCCCATTTCCCACTAATTGTTCAGGGAGATGGTATGTCCTCAGATAGGTCCTGAGGCACTACACTGTGGCAGATTTCAGGGAAGCTGCTGCACAGAGCACTTGGGAAGATGAGCCCAAGTAGAGCCTCACAAAAAGACTCTACTACTCTGATAAGATAAAGAATAGTCATATGCCTTCCTGTGTGGTCACACACAGGAAAGGAAGTGGCAGTGAGAAATGGTGGGACAGAGGAGGTCTGTGGTCATGATAAATAGATGTGGTCTCAGATGAATTGGTGTAGACCTCAACTGGGGCTACTGTTTATATTTATGAATTTATTCAGTCCTATTTATTGAGCCCTATAATGAGCCAGAAACCTTGTTAGACAGTGAAGAATCAACCATTACCATGATAGATACTATTTCTGCCACCAAGGGAATAACATTCTGCTGGACAGAATAGGTCTACACACCATATTTCAAGGACAACAAACAGTAGAGTCTAGGCCTGACAAAAATGATAAGGAATCTAGATATAAGACCCCATGAAGAGAGTTGAAGATGAAAGGTCAACATAGTGATTGACTTTTTATTCTCCACAGGAGAGAGTGCAGGAATATTCTGCTGTTTCAGGAGGTGGGAGTAGAAGCAGGGGATAAGGGTTTTGAAGTGGTCTGTTCTAGTAAAATAAATAAATAAATAAATAAATAAATAAATATATAAAGTAAAGTTAAAAAGAAGACTCTTAATGGTAGAAGAGGTTTGGGATACAGCAAGGTCCCCATTGACAGGGAATGCTTCAAATTTGAACTGGTGACCATCCCATGTAGATACTGTAGTAGGAGCTACTCACAGGGATGGAAAATGAGCTGGGAATTTGCATGCTACTAAGGGACACACACATACACACAATGTAAAGTAAGCTCAAGAGTGGGGAGTGGTGAAGAGAGATCATTAGTTGTGCAACCTGGAAGGTTCAGGCTTCCTGTTCTTACCTTGAATCACTGATGGCCTGTACTATTCAACATGTCATCTCAGAGCTCTGGCAGGTAAAAGGATATCCTTTTAGGTTTGGGAATAGAAAAACAGTCTGAAGGGATATTCTGCTACTCTATCAGCTCCTAGCCAGGTGGTCAATGGGATGTAAATCTCTTCGATCTGGAACCTTTCAACTATAAAATGTTTTCAGTTTTAAGCTTGTGCTTCTACTAGGTAATGTTTAAGCAAAGGATTCTGCTCCTTAATGAAAGTTTGCTGAAAATTTTTGTTTTCTTTGAGACTGCTCTTAATCTGAGGCCAAACCCTGAAAGAAATGTGTTCTAAAGTCACTTTGGGAAGGCAAATTCCTCCATCCTTAGTAATGGGTATCTGGCAACACCTGACACTGTTATAAGGATTTACTGTTTATACGCTAATTTTACATCTTTGGAAGAGTTGATGAAAGTAGCTTTATTACAGTTATCTCTACATTAGAGATGAGAAACCTGATGCTCGAAGAAGCAACACTGTTAAATAATCAACACTTGTTCAGTAATAGAAAGGACTTGCCTCAGTCAGGATAGGCTGGATTCTGTGGTAGTACCAAACAACCCCAAAACCTTGAGGACACCAACTAATAAAAGTTTAATTCCCTTTCATGCTAGGTGTGAAACTGAGAGCCCACCAGGAGACCTGTCTGGTATTATCATGGTCCTCAATCTGAAACCTCTACTGTCAGAGCAGCTATAACAGCCATTGCCATGGCAAAGGGAAAAGAGAATTCAACTCTTAAGCCTGCCTTTCAGAAGTGACTCCCCTGACTTACTCATATTTCAATGGCCAAAGGCAGATCACAGCTAACTTTAAGTGGGTGGAAAAGTCAGTCCTACCATGTACCATGTGCCCAGGACAGAGGAGCGGACTATTTGTAGAGTCCTAGTAACTGCCAAAGTGCTAACAGTGAACTTCTAACACATTCCCTCTGTCCTGGCAAATCCATGTCCTTTCCACTGAGCTTACTGCCTCTTCATGCTAAGTGTGGAATCAAGGCTGAGGCTGACATAAAGCAATCCAACTAGCTGGAAAAATCTGTATTACTTCCTTACTTCTCAACATTGTTTCTTGTATCTTTTCTTTTCCTAGACCATAGCCTTTTGGATGTTAACATAAGTCAGTTTCCCCTTTCCATGTGACAATATGGTCTACTGGGAGACATTGGTCTAGGCTCCTCTGAGAAAGTTTAACTATGGCGAACCCTGTTGTGTTTTTTCAAAGTGAATTGTCAAAGGTTTACCTGGAACACAAGTCCAAAGGAACGGTAGTTATTCCCACCACCAAGGAAATCCATTTCATCTATCGTTGAAACTCGCCATCAGCTCTACCACCAGCCTTCTCAATACATACATATACTCATAAAAATGCATTGATACGTAAATTTTTAAGTATATAAAATTAGAGGGGAGGGGGAGAGAGATGATGGAGGAGGTAATCCCAGAAACATCGTTCTTTATTGTTTCCAAATGCTGTCTTTGATCCTGTGGACACTCTGTCTTCAAGAGTCTCTATCTGGGCTGCTTTGTATGGAGTTGTTTCAAATAACCTGAACTACTGAAGGCAAGAGAATCCTACATTCCCTCAGTTCTCCAATAAATTAATCCTAGTGCTCTTAGGAGCAGTCACAGCAGCACTGAGGGAAACACTAGCAGCTAAAAGAGAGAAATGATAAATTTGTTGAGGATTCAAACAAATTTAGTAATGTATATAGTAAATGAATAAGTAAGCACTAGTAAGAGCAAATCTCAGCAAAACCAAAAAAATGTAAATGGCTGTGATTTTGACTGAAGCTTCTCTTCTCTGAATCTAGAGTATATGACTAAAGAGATTTTGACCAATATCCTTTTTAACATTTGTGCCCTTGGTGTTATATATGTCTAAGTGAGATGGGCACTTAGACAAAATTGTCAAGTCAGTAGATAGTGTGTTCTTGTTATACTTTGGTCTATAGCTCCATTGTGCCTCAAAGCTTGTTAGGTTGAGGGAAGAAAGAGCACATATAAACTGATCGAATCTGGACCTGTACTTGGTAGTAAACAAATATTAACTTACTTACTATTATGATATCCCTGGAAGTTGAGTGTTATTATCCAATGAAGAAGGGAAATGAGGATCAAAGAGACTTAGGGGTCTGCTTAGAGCTATACAGTTAAGCAGAGCAGAAATTCAAACTCAGCAGCCGCTGTGGAGAACAGGATGGAGGTACCCCCCCCCCCAAAATGGAATTACCATATGATATAGTAATTCCACTACTAGGTATTTATTCAAAGAAAGTGAAACACTAATTTGAAAAGATATATACACTCCTACATTTATTGAAGCATTATTTACAATAGCCAAATTATGGAAGCAGCCCAAGTGTTCATTGAGAGAGGAATGGATAAAGAAGTTGTGGTTTTTATACACAATGGGATATTACTCAGCAATAAAAAAGAATGAGATCTTTCCATTTGTGACAACATGGGTAGACCTAGAGGGTAATATGTTAAATGAAATAAGCCAGACAAAGGAAGACAAATACTTATACATGGAATCTAAAATACAATAAAAAAAATGAACAAACAAACAAAAAGCAGAAACAGACCAATAAATACTGAGAACTAATAGCTGGCAAAGGGGAGAGGGGTGGGCAATGGGCAAAATGACTACAGAGAAATCAGAGATATAGGCTTATAGTTGTGAAATGAATATGTCACGGGGATAAAAGGTACAGCATAGAGAATATAGTCAATGGTATTATAATTGAGCTGTATGGGTGAAAAAAGGTAGCTACACTTGTGGTGAGCATAATATAATGTATAGAGTTGTCAATTTACCATGTTGTACACCTGAAACTAAGGTAACATTGTGTATCAACAAATTTTAATAAAAAATAATTGAAATCCAGATTTGCTGACTTCCAAATGCAAGACCTTTCTTTCTTCCTTTCTTCCTCCCTCCCCGCTGCTTCCTCCTTCTCTCTCCCTTCTTTCCTTCCTTCTTTATTTTTACATGCATTGCTGCCTCCAGTTGATTGCAGGACTCATTCTTGAGAAGCTTAGCTGACTATCAAACCAAAATGCAATTCCTTAGAGAAATACCAATAACAAGGGTTAGAACTGTGCAATCTCATCATACAACGTGGCCCATTCCACCAGATATGGTTGGAACATAAATAGTTTATGATGGCATTCAGGATTCAAGTGATCATTGGCACAGAGGAAGGTCTTGGAATAGGAGCTCCACATAGGTTCTATTGTGTATTTATGCAGTGCACAAGCCACACAACTGTAAGTAGCAGTTTTGCCTGGATAAATGGTTGAGAAATGTGGACCACACTTAGGTTTCCATGAATAACTGCAGGCAAGAGCTAGCATGGTTCAGGGCCCAGTCAAGCCTGCTGGGTTGAGAACTGGATTCCATTACAAACAAGAAGTACATGGCTTGTTAGAAAGAGAACAAACATTTCTCCATACACACTAAATAAACATGCACAATATAAGGACCCAACATTTTTAAATAGATCAATCCTTGCTAAAGATAGGTAGTATGTTTAATTACTTGGAATTGCAAATCTGTAGGTGGGACAAAGGCCAAAATAAATGACCTGTTAAGCTACTTGGATATGGTAATGTCTGAGCTTAATCTTAAAAAACATGCGAGAGTTAACCATGAAAGGGTGGGAAAGACATTCAGCAAAATTGAGGGGTATGACATATATTTCAGTGTAACTAAAGGAGGTTGTGCTGAGATACGATGCTAGAAAAGGAGGCAGGAGGCAGATTATAAAGGACCTTTTATGCTAAAGAATTCAAAACTTATCCGAGGGCAAGAAGAGGTCAGTGCAATGTTCTAAATAGAGGAATAACATAATTAGATTTGAAATTTAGGTAGACACTTTGGTCATAGACGATAGATTGCTGAGACTGGGGAAGGGACAGAGACAGATTGGGACAGAAATACCAGTTAAGAAACTTGGAGAAATCCAGCACCCAAATGGAGCAAGGTAAGGGGTTACAGGTAAAAAGAGAAAGAGAAGGACAAAAGATTATTTAAGTAATAGTTCCACAGGACTTAATGATTTACAGGGTGTGGGGTGGAAAGAAACAAGAGGAGTCAAGGACGAATTCTGCATTTCTGGCTTGGGGAAGTATGAGAGAGGTGGTAAATTCACACAAATGAGGACCAAAGTAGGAGGAGCAGGATGGGATGGAGGAAGGAACCATGAAAAGTTTAGACTGGGGTGTGCTAGACTTCCTTGGGAACGTCCAGTCCCCATAGGATGTACCTAGGGAGTCATACGCATGAGTGTTGTCCATGAGAGAGGTTTGGAATTTGGAGCCTCAAGATAAGAGTTGGGACTTATCCAAGCATAGCCATAGGTGAAGCCACAGGAATGGTGAGATCATTCAGAAAGAGCACGCAAATTGAGAAGATGGCCATGACATGACCCCAAGGAATACCAGTGTGTGCAGTATGGGCAGAGAAAGAGAATTCTGGCAAAAGAGATAAAAAGGAGTGATTAGAGAAACAGAAGAAAGGCCAGGGGAGTGGAGTGTCATGGAATGCCATGGGAAGAGGAAAGAGCCAAGGAAGGAGAACGCAGTATGATTAAATGTTGCAGAGAAGGCAAGTAATGTAAGGACTAAACAATTTTAAGTAAAGTTGATGGGGATAGAAGCAGACTATAGGTACTTCAGTATGAGGTGCAGAGAGGGAGTGTACACTATTCTGGAATTTTCCAACCTATGTGTATAAGGACCTTTATTAAATTTAAAATAAGTACGCATATCCCCACAGGATAGTAATTAACCCCTTTTCGCCAACAGTTGCCCCTTGCCACTTCTTTGTCTCCTACCCTGTATACTCTGCCAAAACTCCAGATATTTCCAGCTCAGAGGCTGCAGCTCCTGAAGCTGCTCTTTTGAGGAAGAGTCCATGTGAGGCAAACTGTAAGAAAGGTTGTCTCTAAAAGACTGAATATATTCTTCTCTGCCCAAGGTGGAAGAGAATGGAGCAGCTTATATAATGGTAGCAATGAATACTTTAGTTATTAAAACCTGAGGTGAATTTACCTGTCTTTCCTGCAATTCTCACAGGTGTGAGGGAAAGCTATCATCACCTATGTTCTTGTTCCCCTGTCCACCAAATTCAAGTGGGAAGATACATTCCCAAAATTATACTTTATTTTTAAAAACTATGTAAAATAAAAAGTTAAGCTCTACTTCTCTCAACAATCTCATTTAAGTTTGTTTAGAAGTACAAAACTGTAGAAAGTTCTGAAGTTAGTCTAAAAATTTAAAGTACTTTTAAAGATTATTTAGTCATGAAGCTTCTACTACTGATTTTGGGAAAAGATGATGATGATGATTATTATTATTATTATTTTCATTTTGATCATGATTATTCTTGACTAAGCCAAAGAAATAGATTAGGAACCAGAAACAATTGCCCTCCCCTGACCATCCCTATACATCCATTAGTGTGGTAGGGAATGGAGTTTAGAAAGCAGATTCTCTTCTTGGACAAAGGGTCAATGTATCTGGGCCTTGGTTTCTTCAGCTTTATTTTACTTTAAAAAAAAAATCATTATTGAGAGAGAGAGAGAACGAGTGCAAGTGGGAGAAGGAGCAGAGGGAAAGAATCTCAAGCAGATGCCACGCTGAGCATGGAGCCAGACAAGGGGCTCGATCCCACAACCATGAGACCCCAACCTGATCCGAAATCATGAGTTGGATTCTTGACTGAGCCACACATTCATCTTTAAATGGAGAGAACTTCTTTTTTTCCTTTTATAGGATTGTTATGAGAATTAATTAGAAAATTAGCACAGTGCCTGGCACATAGACATTCCACAGATGGTAGCTCAGTTAAAAGCTCACGTTGAGATTAATGAGTCATTGTAGAGGGAAAATCTTAGCTTTACAATGCAGTGATCAAATTTAGTCTTACTAATCACATAGCAGCCTGAGACATTATGTGCTTTCTGAAGGAAGAGGAATGCTCAGCATTACCATTACAGTCTTCTTACAAAAAGAAAGCCATATTTAACTTGAATCTAATCAAGTTTTTAGTTTTAACTTCTAGATTAGAGGAAACACAAGTAATTGAGGAACAGTTCATGACATCACAAGAAAATCATGAGACAAATCCAGAACGTGTGTATTTGGAAATCAATTGACCTGGTCTCTCCAAAAAGAGTATCATGAAAAACTGTGCGAAGGGGACTGTTATAGAGAGAGACAAAAGAGATATAACAAAGAAATCGTATAAGCTCTCATGGGTTCCAGCTCAAGAAAAAAAAATCTATAAAATATATCTTAGGATCAACTGGGAAAACTTTGAATATGAACCAGTCATTAGATGATGGTTATTTTCTGGGTGAAATAATGGCATTGAGGTTATGTAGACTAATGCTTTTATTTTGGGGAGATATAGGTTGAAATATTTAGTATTTCATAATGTCTATAATTTACTTTCAGAAAAAAATATAAATATATTCTTTGTATATAAAAGGAGGTTTAAAATAAATATGGCAAGATGTTAATAATTGTTAAGTCTAGATGGTGGTTATATTAGCACTCATACAATTCATTCAAATTTGCTGTATGCCTGAAAACTTAATAATAAATGTTTGAGAGAAAAATGGAAAATTAATCACTTAGTAAGGTAACTAACAGCCAAATTGATTTAATGAAAAAGTAAGCAGTTAGCAGCAGAATCTCAGCACATTATCCATAGCAGAGAAGGAAAGTTTTTGTATATTTTTATAGAAATATGGAATGCTAAAAATAAAACATATACAAAATAAAAAAAGAATGTTATACAGCATAAGCAATTTCATAACTGATTTAAATGAAAAGACATTTATCAAGACAAGGATTTATCTGGCAATAACTTTAATTTCCTGAATTTGCTAATACTGAGCACTCTCCAGGTGATAGTAACTCTATTGCTCCCTCTTTTGGAGAGGAATGTAGAATCTGTATCCCTTTTATTTTCTTTTTCCCTGACCACTGTAGCAAGAGTGGGCAGAAACATTTTTCAACCATTCATCCATTTATCCACCATTCATTCATTCCTGCCACTGTGTGGGGAACGTGGAGATGGAGGAACCCACAGCAGCATGTGGAAAACAGACATGGGAATGAATACCCACAGTGTAATATAATAGGGGATATTAGGAAAGGCTATAAAAAATGCTTTGGGGTATTGAAGAAGAAAAAAAATCCAACTCTGGCTAGGGAAGTTTGAGAAAGTTGAGTTTAAAGTCAATTAATAGGGGAAAGCAAGGTAAAAGTCAAATGCTTTCATTTTAGAACTTGATTTGAATTTATCTTCTGACTTTTTATTTATATCTATATTAAATATTTCTCTGTTGCAGTATTTTATAGGAAACATAAGACTCAATGAAAACTTCTGGAAGTCCTTCTCTGCATACTTCCTTTCTTGCATATTGCCTTGCAAATTCTAGCTGTCATATCAGTTCTGATTTCTTATCTATGTTTCCTTTCCCTGTGCCTTCTCTTTGGGCTCTACTTCTGTGGGCAGAACTTTAAAGAATACTCCCATGCAGAAACATAGGATGAATCTGTAGTTCACCTTCTCTGCTTGCAAGATAAGAGTTCTGAACTCTTTGTTGTCCAATGCCTGAAAACAGATGCTTCAGATATTTTGTCCTGTTCTAGAGTTGCTTATAGTGGGTCAGTAAAAATGATGCCCATGAATTTATCATGGTGGAACTTTGTGACTATTTAAAAGGTCATAGGAGAGTACTGTCAAGTCCTTTCGTAAGGTAAAGAGAAGATAGACAAATAGAGATTAAAAATATATATACATATTTTATGCATATCACTAAATCACTGTGTATCACATATTATATACAAAAATATGTATGTATGTGTACATACCAAGTGTTATATTACATTTCCTTCAATGTATTCTTTTAGAAAGATGTTTTAAAAGGGTCCTATTTATTCTTCACCTGGTTTAAGCCAGTTTGTAGAACTAAAAGACCAAACCTCTCAGGTTGGAAGAATTTGTCAGCAATGCCTCCCTGACTATGGGATAATATCTAAACCCCAATGGCATTGAATTTGAGCCTCCTCACACTCTGGCCTCATTCCCTGTCATTTCATATCCCACTCGAGCCCCTATAAACTTTAAGCCCTTAGAAATCTACTTGTGATTTCCCAAGTACATCATACTCTTCCACACCTCCATGCCTTGCGTATGCCATCCTCTGTGCTTGGAATGCCTTTTACTACTTTTCTTCTTTCCTTCCTTCCTTCCTTCCTTCCTGTCTTCCTTCCTTCCCTTCCTCTCTCTTTCTTTCCTTCTAAAGAAATTATTTCACCTTTTCTATAAAGTCCATCTTCCTCACTGGAAAAACTAATCACGTTCCTTATTGTCTTCTTTCTTCTAACATTTCACTTATCTCAGTGAAATTATGTTTTTATGATCAATCTCCCTACATCCCATCCCCATTAGATTAGAAAATCATAGCAGGATCAAGTCTTATTAATTGGTGTATTCCCATCACATTCACAGTAAGTGGCACATAGTAGGTCCCCAATGAGTGTTTGCTAATAGATGAATTAATAAATACATACATGGTGAAATGAAAATACATATCTCTGCTTTCTAATGATAATTACTCCTAATCCCAGGACAGTAGGATCTAAAGACCAAGTCACATGTTTCCCGTGCTGTCCAACCTCCACTCTTTTGTCTCCTGGTTGCAGATCTGAATTGTGTTATTTCTCAAAGGCCATTAAGAAGCCTTCAGAGAAAGCACAAGAGATTACCTCCAGTGCTGGTTTGCAATAATGTCCTTTTGTTCTCAGATAGTCTCCAGCTGACAGCTATCAAGGTTGTTCTAATTTGTGTCACACGGGCCATCTACAGGGAACATTTTGGAATGGGGAAGGTTCAAGAGATAGAAAAAAAAAAGTAATGAATATAAAGTGTAAATGCCATAGTAAAGTAATAGAGACATATAATAACAGCAAGGGAAATTTGACCTTCTGGCCGGAAACTCGATCGTGAACCAATTGGAGAACTTTAGAAAATTGGATCAGCCTCAATAGTCACAGAGTAAACATGGGAAGTGCAATCCAGTCTTATTAAACATAATGCACACTTAATGCATAATTTTATTGCAACCAATTTCATGCTACTGCTTTAAATGAAGCTGGGTTTACTTCCATTGCACCAGTCCACTACCATTAGTGCCTCTTAAGAGAACAGCAAGGCCAGTAAACTGTTACTGGGCTGATCTCTTCCTCAGCCCATACTTTCTGCTTCATAAATTCACCCTGCTCCCACAGCTTGTACTGAGATCTTGTCTCCATTCAGTACATGGCTTTTGAAACACTACACTGTTTTGCCAAGTTGTTTGCATACAGGAATGCTATAGCATTTCTGTTTTACGCCAGCATGTACAGCAGTGAACCTTTGTCCTGGTAGAATGTTTGCCTGAATCCCAGACCTAAGAGCTGGGGGTTCCTATCTCCTGTAAATTCAGTCTGGGGCAAAGGTAGCATCTGCACTGTGATCAGAAGGGGGATGTGATTATGGACCCACAGTGTATATCCTCTCCATATCTTGGGGCTAATTTTTTCCCATCAATATTAATTGTGGAAAATATGCCCTTAAATCATTACATTTGTCTCATTCTGGGGTCTGATCGTCATATGTCTAAATATAATGGGATTAAATCCAGAGCCTGACTATTTTGTTTGGGATCCCAGCTCTGCTCTAAACATACTGGTTCTCAGGAGGACACTACACCACCCTCAACCTCAATTTCTTCATCTCAAACGAAGTTCATAGTCACCTTTGAGCAACAGGTGAGGGCAGGCTGTAAAAGCACTTTATAGTGTAAAAAGTTGTTGCATAATTAAAAAATATCAAATATGATAAGTTATGAGCCAACAAAATCCTGGAAAAGCCATACTTTTTCTGTAACCTAATAGATGTTGGATTTCTAAAGACATCTAAAAGTATACTGGATGTGTTTTAATTCTTTTACAAAATTCTGAATTCCCCTCCCCAATACCAACCCCTAAATAAAATTTTTGTATTGAAACAAAATTTCTGAAAATATTTCCCACCTGCTATGGGATGAGAAAGCAAGTGGAACCAAGGTCTATGAACACAGACAACAGAAGCTGATGGTCTTCCCAGATTTCTGGGGTCTTTAAAATCCTGTACAAAGCTTTGCTTTCCCCTTAAGCAACTCACTGCCCACAGGATTCCTTTGAATGGACCCGCTCTGCAGGAGCCACCAAGAGCCCTCGTACTGTAGTTTATAGTGGCCTCGGAAGAAGTACTCTTGAGGATGCCACAGGAGATCCAGAAAGAAAATTACAGATCTGTATTCTGAATTCTGGGTTTATCTATATTTCAAAGAACATTTATAGATGCAGGAAACTGCTTCCAGATAGTTAAACAGTAAGCCCAGTTGGGCTTTCTGGATTTTCCAAAACCTACATAGTATCGTAAGGGGAACAGTGTTCCACCTGTACATCATGCTATATCGATGTTCAAAAACAGACACAGAAGCTGCTTCAGCCCAGGACAGGGTTGGAGCTGTGTCACTGGGGAAAGCAAGGTTAACTTGGGGAAGTCCAACGTTGGCATAGGCTACAAATTCCCTTTTCCTCTGAGATCAGTAACATTCTTAGATGGCTTTTTATTTATTTTTTTAAAGATGTTATTTGATTATTTATTTGACACAGAAAGAGCGCACACAAGTAGGCAGAGCAGCAGGCAGAGGGAAAGAGAGAAGGAGGCTCCCCGCTGAGCAGGGAGCCCGATGCAGGACTCGATCCCAGGACCCTGGGATTATGACCTGAGCCGAAGGTAGAGGCTTAACCAACTGACCTTAACCAGGCGCCCCTTTACATTGCATTAAAAAAAAAAAAATTCCTTGAATGTGTCCTCTGTCCAGTTTCATATGCAATTGGGGGCTCATTGATTTGTTCACCAACAAACATCAGCTGAGCCCAGGATACTGCTGGCAGGCCCTGTGCTAGGTCCTGGGATGCAGGGCTGATTGTTCCCTGAAGGATGTATATAATCTATAGCGAGATAATCCAGACCTGAACATGACTAATAGGAGATAGGGCACAATCATAGCCCCAAAGAGAGGTGAAATTCAAGTTAGAAAAGTTCAGAAGAGAGAGGGGTCATCTCAGCTGAAGAGAGATTTCTTTTGTACTATACCAAAATCAGTTGTTATCATTCTGTTATTATTATAATAATCTTTAAAACTCTTTTCAGATTAAAATAATAATTTTTTTCAAGATTGATTGATTGATTGATTGATTGATTTTTGAGAGAGAGAGAGAGAGAGAGAGTGTGTGAGAGCAGGGGGAGGGGCAGAGGGAGAGAGAGAGAGACTCTTCAAGCAGACTCCCCACTGAGTGTGGAGCTCCATGCTGGGCTTGATTCCAGGACCTTGAGATCATGACCTGAGCCAAAATCTAGAGTCAGATGTTTGACTGAGCTGGCCTGGAGCCCCTGTTAACTGGTGAGTACAGTTTAAGATGGCCATCAGGTGATGGGTTGAAGAGATGCATGAAATCTAGGGTTTTAATGAACCTGATCTTTATCATGAAGCTGGCCAGCTTACCTTCTGGTCACTTCTCTCCATTCTTGGAAATCATTATCTATTCTTAACATTTATTATTTTACTTTTCCTTCTCTCCCTTTCTCCTACTTTACATTTTAAATCGAGATATTAAAATATAATAAAATTCACCATTTAAAGTATACAATTTGGTGATTTTTAATATGTTCATAAAGTTGTGCAACCATCACCCCACCTTCATAATCTGTAACTACAAAAGAAACCCCACACCTCTCAGCCACAGTGCCGTGTCACCTGCAAACTCCTTATTCTGTCCCCCTCCTCCCACAGTCCTGGGCAACCACTAGAAACTTTGTTTATGCATTTGCCTAGTCCAGACATTTCATATACATCAAATCATACAATATGTGGCCTTTTGTGTCTGCCTTCTTCCACTTAGCAAAAGGTTTCATTTCTTTAGTTTTTTTTAAAGATTATTTATTTGAGAGAGAGAGAGCAAGCACAAGCAGGGGGAGGGAGAGGGACAAGCAGACTCTCCACTGAGTGGGAAGCCTGAGGCAGGGCTCCATCCCAGGTCCCTGAGATCATGACCCCAGCTGATGTCAGACACTTAACCAACTGAACCTCCCAAGCACCCCAACCATAATGTTTTAAAGGTTCATGCATGTTGCAGCATGTATCCTTTGTAAGGATGAGTAATATTCTGTTGTCTGAATCTACCACATTTTGGTTATTCATTCATTAGCTGATGGATATTTGGCTCGCTTCCACTTTTGGAGTATTACGAATAATGCTTCTATAATCTTTTGTGTACAAGATTTTGTGTGGACATATGTTTTTATTTCTCTTCATTATATACATAAAAATGGAATTATTCGGTCATAGGGGAACTCTATGTTTAATGTTTCGAGGAACTGTCATATTGTTTTCCGAAGTAGCGACACCATTTTTCACTCCCAGTAGCAATATATGTGCGTTCTAATTTCTCTTCATACTGGTCAACATTTGTTCTTGTCTGTCATTTAGATTACAGTCACCCTAGTTGGTATGAAGTGGTATCTCATTGTGGTTTTGAATTGCAATTCCCTAATGACTAAAGATGTTGAGTAATCTTTAATGAATTTATTGGTCATTTGCACATTTCTTTGGAGAGATTTTGTATTTCTTTGGAGAAATGCACTTTGCCCATTTTTTAAAATTTATTTATTTGACAGACAGAGATCACAAGTAGGCAGAGAGGCAGGCAGAGAGAGAGGAGGAAGCAGGCCCCCTGCCGAGCAGAGAGCCCGAATAGGGGCTCGATCCCAGAACCCTGAGATCATGACCTGAGCCGAAGGCAGAGGCTTTAACCCACTGAGCCTCTCAGGTGCCCCAACTTTGCCGATTTTTAATTGGGCTGTCACTCAATTATTGAGTTGGAAGAGTTCTTTATTATTCCAGATAGACATCCTTTCTCAGATATATCATTTGCAAACATTTTTTCCACTTTTCTTGATGTCTTTTGATGCACATATGTTTTTACTTTCAATATAGTCCACTTTTCCTATTTTTTTTCTTTAGTCATTGTGCTTTTGGTGGCATATCTAAAAAAAGGCTTTGTCGAACCCAAGGTCACTACAATTTATCCCTATGCTGTCTCCTGAGAGTTTTATAGCTTTGGCCTCTATATTTAGGTCTTTGGTCTATTTTGAGTTAATTTTTTTAGATGGCATGAGGTAGAGGCCCAACTTCATTTTGTTGTCTGTGGATATCCAATTGTCGTAACATCACTTGTTGAAAAGACCACTCCTCGTTGAATGGTCTTTGCACCCCTGTCAAAAATTCATTTTTTTTCTTAATCAACACAAGAAATCTACCAACAGAGACTTGAGAGAAAGTTACCGAATCATCCTAGACCAGGGAATAAGAGGATCCTAGGCATCCAGATGACCCTGATAATTGTGCGTTGCTGTGAGACTGGAGGAAGAATAACTAAGCCAGAAATAATAAGGGAAAAATATGGCAACCTTATGTGATTGTGTGTGGGGGGGTCCCATTGTTTTTTTTCCATCCTTTTCTAATACTAAGTGTGGGCTACACACTACAGGTTGGCAACCACAAACCCTTAGAGAAATCTGATAGCAGTGTACAGACTGATGTTTCTGATGAGAAAGAATGCCTGGAGTTTTTTGGGTGTGTATGTGCAAAAGTGGAAGCAGTACACATTTCAGAGACACTAAGGACACAGCCTTCAGCATCCATAGTTGAACAAGATGGGCATTCCCAGACTCAGATGACCTAACATCCATACAGTCTGTACTACATCCATGTAGTTCACAAATTTAATGCTATTTTACATGTTTATTTGGCATGATAGGCTTCGTTAATTGATTATCTTTCTGTACTCTTGTCTGAAGATTAACCATCAAGGCCGCATGGCAAGACCCCACCTATTCTATGTAACAGACATTCCCATGAGCGCTGGAAGGTTGTGTGTGTGGCTGTTTTGAAAGGAAGACTAGCCATGATTCCACAACATGCCTCTTTGAGTCGGGAAAGTGTCAAGAGAAGGGGATGTGGTTCTCAAACGGGTAGTTCTGACTGTAAATCTATGGAAAAGCCCAAGTGGGAGAGAGTCCAGGAATAAAGAGGGCTGTAACAAAAAAGATAGAAAATAAAACGTGTAACAAAGGGCAATAGGAAAAAGCACTGTAGAGAAAACTGAGGATATATTGAAACTGTTGGAAAGTGTGAAACAGACCAGAGAAGGTTAAACAAATATGGTCAGAGAAAACCCAGCCATGGTTTACATCATGTTTCATATCATCTGTCTGCTTTTATATCGTTCCCTCTCACTTATGCATCATCCACCCACCACATGGTTCTGGCACATCCACCTTCTCTACAACTGCTGTACCCAAGATCACCAGGGACCACTTAGAAGATCTCTTCTGGGCTTCCATCAATGTGCATTGTCTTCTCCGTAATACTGAGGTCAACCAGTCTTCCCTTTTGACATTATCTCCCCTCTTGACCCTTTGTTCTCTTTCCTCTCTGGTTTCTCCTCCATCTCTATCTAGCAATCCTTTGAATTCAGGATTTCGGGAGACAGCTCATTCACATCTGAGTTTTGTATAGTTTGTTCCATAATGAACTCAACATTTCTCTCAAAAATTATCATCCTCCTCCAGCATAGTCTGTGGCTATAAATGCCAAGTTGTCTCTTGGACTCAGCTTCTCCTTTCTGCATTTACTCTGGGTACACTCTCAGTGCCATCTCTCTCCATCATAGCTATAAGCATCATTCTCTAATATCTTCAGTGACTCCCCATTGTTCACAAGATCAAACCCGACTCTAAGGCCTCATTTCTGTCTCTGAGTCTTTAAACCTCTTGGTTCCCAGGGCTCAGGCCCCATTGTGGCTTTGGGGTTTTCCTCATGATCTCCATGCACTGGCCCTGGTTGCCTGCTTGTGACCTCACTTCTTAGATTATGAATAAAAGTATTGCCCTTTCACTCTTCCTTTGCATATGAAATATTATCCAATGCTTTGCACTGCTGTAAGTATTCCATGATTTGACCCACATGACCCTATCTTTGACACCTTACACACAGGTGTGCACACACACAAACACACGTACACCATATCCCTTTCAGTTGACCTGAAAACCCATTATTTACCCAAATGTGTGCCTTTGCTCATGTTAAACATGCAAACATAAGCACATGCATGCACATGTAGAGCTACGTAGATCATGATAACTTAACTGCAACAGGTGTCTAAAAGCCTTAGGAGTTTTGGTGAACAGGAAGTTGAATATAAATCAACAGTGAGATGACTTGCCAAAAAAGAGTAGTGACATCTTGGTGTGCATGGAGGGAGGTGAATCACACATTCATTTTATGGTATTATTGACGGTCTATGCTGGATGCTCCAGATTTGATACAGTTCCTGCCTTTTGAAGTTTAATGTCTACAGGGAAAACAGACATTAAACAATTGTAGCCATAGAAATAGGCCCCAAATTATAAACTGTAATAAATTCTATAAGGGAAAAGAATCGAATTAAGGGAAAGACTATAATGGAGAGCTAATTCAAATTAGGGGGTAGGCATGGCCTCCCTTGGGGAGGGACTGAGAGCCAAAGGGCAGAACCAGGAGGTTTATGAGAGGAAAAGAGTTCCTGGCAGAAGGAACTGCATGACAAAGGCCATGTTAAGGAGCCTGAGTATTGTCAATATTGTCTTTGGTTTAATCGGCCATCACTGAAGCTGGGTCTTAGTGGAAAGACATCATCTGTTTCATGGTGGTCATACCTCTTCAGTGTGGAGTAGGCATTTCATTCTATTTTGCAAATACCTCTTTAAGATTATTATAGATAGACTAGAACTTTTAAAAATGAGTATGCTAGCATAAGAAGAACACCTGGAAACCAGAAGGAAGCTAGCAGTCATTAATTCTGAGAAGACAAAATGCCAAATAAAGGAAGAAAAGAAAATAATTTTTATTGAGTATTCTGCTAGATGGTAGTCACTGTGTTGGAAACTGTCACATACATACATACCATAATCCTGAAAGCTAGTCATTAGTTCCATTTTGCAGATAGAGAAATTAAGATTGAGTGAGGTTTGGTAATTTGAATAATTAATAAACAGTTGAACTAGCTTTCAAACCTCATTCTATTTGATGTCGGTGCCCCTTTGCTAACCCATTTTCACAAGATCATTATTTTCAGATCCCCAAAAGGCTGCCAAGTGTCAGAAAGACAGGGCTCTTAGGTTCCCACAGCAAGAAAACCAAAGGCAGCATGTGCACCTGAGGGTAGAAAGGGTTAAGTTGAAGTGACATCCATGGAAACAATGAATTTGGGAGCCCAGGGAGGAGGTCAGATTAGGCAAACAGTCCAGGAGGACCAGGGGTCAGCAGAGGAATGCAATTGAATGTCTGGAAGATGCGAAGGAGAGTCTGTGAGCAGGGGGACCTATTCAATGAGACAGAAACTGTGGCAGCCATATGTGCACTCCTCGGACGCTCTTAAAGATAAATATTATCTGGAGATCGAATGCACAGAATAGTGATTATAATTAACAGTAATGTATTATATACTTGAAAAGTGTTAAGAGAGTAGTTCTTATGTATTATCAGCACACACGCACACCACACACACAGAGAATAATTATGTGAGAGGTTGGAGGTGTTCATCCATCTTACTGTGGTCATCATCTTGCAATAATACATGTATCTAATCATCACACTGTAAACCTTAAACTTACATATGTTGTAGGTCAATAATATCTCAATAAATCTGGGGGTGGAGAAAAGATGAAAGAGATGAACCTGTCAGTCAGCTGGGAGTAGAAAATGTTGGAGCTCAGGCTGCTCTCTTCCTGAGCACTCTTTCCTGGCTGGTTACCAAGCACAGTTATCTATACTAGGGTCTGACCACTTCCACATTGGTGGGGTCCTTGAATATGAAATCTTTGCTCTGGAGCTTCTCAGTGAATTCTCTAAGACTCTGCCAGACGGGTACTGCAGTGAAACTCTCCCTACCCAATCTGCTCCTTGACTGACACAACAGAAGCAAACAGTAGAAGGAAACTAGGAGTCACATTGCCAGCTTGGACCATCATAACAACCAGGTTTCATAGAGCACGTAAGACACGCCAGACACTGTTCCAGATGCTTCAGTTATATCAAGTCTTTTTTTTTTTTTTAAGATTTTATTTATTTATTTGACAGAGAGAGATCACAAGTAGACGGAGAGGAAGGCAGAGAGAGAGAGAGAGAGAGAGAGGGAAGCAGGCTTCTTGCTGAGCAGAGAGCCCGATGTGGGACTCGATCCCAGGACCCTGAGATCATGACCTGAGCCGAAGGCAGCGGCTTAACCCACTGAGCCACCCAGGCGCCCCTATATCAAATCTTTTAAACTACACTCTGAGTGAGCATTACTCTTATTTCCAGGTATAATGAGGATTCACAGAATAATACATGACTCCTCTAAGATCCCACAGCTAGTAATCTGTAGCGCCCGAATCTGTACCCATGCAGTCTGGTAGAGAATCAAAGTCTATAACCCTTGAGCTCTAGTTGGGCACCACACTTCAAGGCAGTTATAGATAAACTCAAATGACAAAGGAACAAGGTATTGCATCACATGTGGGGTGGCTTCCTGACCTCTTTCCCACCTCACCCTTCCACACTTTGCTCCCCCATGGTGGCCTTTTCTTTCCCAGAACTCCCTTGGCCCTTTTTCTTCAGAACTTTCACAGGAGCTATTTCCTTGGTCTGGGACCCTCCTCCTCACATTCATCTCACTCCTCAGTCTGTCACCATGGCCTCAGGGAACTCTGTCCTGACCACTAGCCTGTGTTCAGTCTCCTGTTTCACTCACTCATGGTACCTGGTACTTTTCTTCTAAACCTCTTAATACAACTTTGGTAAGATGACCTACTCGGTAATGACTTGCTTGTGTTTGTGACAATGCTGACTAATGGCTCTAACCTGGCATCCTACTCAAAAAAAGAGTCTATGCTTGAAAATTAGGTCAGCATGGCATAGATGGGCATTGCGTATCCCATCACTAGGGTTAGATAAAGAGGACAGTTGACAGTTGATGCGAATTTAGGAGGGGAGAGTTGACATGGCAGGTCTGATCACAGAGTCCATTGTAGACCTTCCATCTTGGAGAGTCCTTGAGTGACCTCTCTGAGGCTGTAGCATGTGGCCTTTCATCACCCAGCGGAGGTGATATTTGATCCTCTTCAATGAGGCATCACTGTGGAGTGACACATCTAGAAGCAGAATATGCAGCACATTCTCTGGGAGAATTCTTGTGGGGACAAGGTAGGTAAGAAAGAGATGTTCCTGTCCTCTTCTTGGGCAAGGAAACAGTGAGGTAGATGGATTTGCCCGACGATGCATCGCCAAGATGGTGTGGAACCAGGACTCAACCTCAGTTCTGATGGCTCTAAATGGGCATGTTTTCCACCACCACCAGGTGCTAACTTTACAGGTGAGCTCCCAAACAAAAGCTGCATGTCTCCTTTCTAACATACAACTTTTGGGCAGGATGTCTAAGGTGACTGAGCTTGGTGAGAAAGGCATTTATGTGTAAGAGGTGTCTGTGCATTAATGCGGTGAGTGAGAAGCCAAACTAACATCTAATTTTAGTATGCAGCTAGTGCAGTGTTCCTGTTAATTGTATTCAGTCAGGCTGACTGAGGAGAAAGGAATAAAATAAACATTTCACTTAACCTTTACAATTCGTATATTTTGATTGTCCTACCAGCTTAGAATACCATCCCCCCTGTAATCTCCAGCCATTTTCTATGCTATCCACACACTAGGCGGCTTCCTTGCTCTCACTTCTTTCTCTTCTGCTATTCTACCCTATTCTTCCCTTGTATTCTACTTTCTGTCACTACTCATGCCCACTGCCTTCAGGCCTGAGTCCTTGTCTGTCTCCCTCTCCTATTGTCCTTGTAGGCACAAAGCAGCTTGAGTGGAGTTGGAATGGAGCTCTGAGAGGACCTACTGAACATTCTGCATGTGAGGGTCTCCAGGAAGAGGAGGCCACATGAAACATGAAACTCAAGCATGGAAGCAGGAAGTTGACAATATCTCCAACGGACAGGAAACAAAGTCTCCTTTGTTTGGAAAAGAAAAGAAGCAAGTGAAAGACTAAAGTAAAAGAATTTTATCTTCTCATTCTCATGGTACCTAGGTAAAAACAACCAATGACAGCAACTACAATAAGACATTACTAAAGGAAAGCTATGGAACAGAAGTGCTTTTTGTGTTACTGTGCTCCACATGGCAATTGCACAGGCAGTGACTAGACAACGACAGCATCAGGTGGTTGACGTGGACAAGGCTGTGGAGTTTGGTGCACTGGAATTGTCATGGCACAACTCCTTGGTGGGGGATGGGGCAGGAAGTTGTTTCCAGGTTGTTCTGAATCAGAGAGTTATACATCCCACCAACAGGGGAACAGGATGAAAAATCTCTGTTACCATGTCCACTTCATCAGAACACAAAGCCCCAAGAGTAGATTTGTGCTATGCTATCCAATATGGTAGCCACTAGCCACATGTGGCTTTTGAGCACATGCAGTAAGACTACACTTGATTCAGATGTGCCATAAAGGCAAAATACACACCAGATTTTGGAAAGAGTATGACAGAAAAAAAAATGTAAAAGATCTCTAATGATTTTTAAAAATTGATTACTTGCTGAAATAGTATGTTTGATGTTTTTATATGTATGTATATATATATATATGTATGTAAATACAAAATTAATTTCACTGATTTCTCTTTATTTTGCTCTTTTAAATGTGGCTACTGGAAAACTTGACATTACATTATGCCGTTCGTATTTGTAGTTCTCATCATATTGCTATAGGATAGTACTGGATTAGAATCCCAGAGTTGCAATTAAAAGCAAATAGAAAGAGAAATCCTCTCCAGAATAATAATCAATATGCCCAGTCGAGGCAATACTGGGGGGTATGTGAGGTAGAACATTATCTTAAGATTGTTGTTGATTAAATCTCGGTACTCCCAGTGAACTTGGAACAACTATGAGTGGAGCTACAGCAAATAAGCCAATATTAGCAGCCCATGGTAACAGAAACAACTAATGGGAGAAGGTCGTGCATGGAGCCCAGTGAAATTAGGGCAGCTCAAGAGGAGGAATCCAGGCCAGATCAGCTAAAGACTTATTTTTGCCATATTTCCCTCGAGCTGTTTTTGATTTTAGTGCAGAAAAACTGGAAGTTCTTAGGAGGAACCTATGGTTACCTACAGATTATTACATAAGACACTGCATCTATTTGCTTACTTCAGGTTACACTTAATGATGAACTATGGATGGTCTTGCACAGAATGTGTGTTTGGTAATGCTCAGTGAATCCTTCGGCAGGCTTTGTCAAAGTCCATTTTCAGGAACCCCTTGAGGTCTCTCCGCAGCTCTCCATCTCAACTCGGAATTACCTCGGACAAGGTTCCAGTGACCAGAGTGTCTGGAATGTGACTTCAACTGAGCCCACCTTAGCAGGTGATGCTTCGAGTCCCGTTAACATTCCTGTTTCCTTAAATTCCAGTTTTCAAAACAGTGGAAAAACAGAGTCCCGACTTCAATAAGGTCTTTGCAAACCCCGTGTTCCAAAGGGAGAGGCACAATCAAGCTGTCAGCGTAACCATGAGCGGGTGGGTTACTCCCACAGAGGAGAGTTAATGAAGATCTCAACTGCTCCTTCTATGTCCTGGAGCCACGACGGCTCAGTGACTGTGGAGCCAGGTGGGTCCCTTTGGCTTTCCTTCTAAAAATGTAACATTGGTTTTTAAACCAATTGAGAAATCTAATACCAGAAACTATTTTTTTTTCTTTGTCTTTGGTCTTCCTTGGCTCCAAAATGCAACCTAAGAAAAGGAGATGTGGCTATTTCTAAATCCCAGAAATAACGGATAACCGGGAGTTTTTTATACGTCTAGCATCAACACGCACAGAAGGGCAGCTGCTGCTACAGAATGAAAACAAAAGCCAGATTTGAATCCCAAAGTGGAAGACACAACCTAAGAGGCTGAAGTCTTGGATTCTCATTAGAGACAGCCCCAGTCAAGGAAGAGGTCTCTCCCACTTCCAGGTTTCAGGGGAGGAAGACTCAAGGTAGAGGCGAGTTCCATCTCTGAACACTTGCCCCAAGCACGTGTATTGAAGCTGCCTGCTTGAGGCTTACCATAGCCTCATGTTCTGTGTTACCATTAAGGACACCTGCAGTTTATTGTTTCTCTTCTTTGTCCTGTTTTCCAAGGGTGCAGATACCAAATATACAGCTTCCTCATTACTCTCATTAACAGAGATTGCCAAGCTTCCCAACCTTTTCCATTTGATAGTTTAAGAATTAATATCATGTTCTGACCTTAGCGTTCGAAGTTTCTAATGGTCAGTCAAGTTTCCAGTCTGTTCCTTAAAAGCCATAATGTCCTTGGCAGGTTATATAATCAGTCTGAGACTTAGTTTCCGTCATCTATAAAAGGGGGATGGTGGTATTGTCCTCACCTGGGGACTGAGTGATACCCCCCAACTGTGACCGCCATCCTCACACATGGCATCACTTTCTCCGTGTCTGTAACTGCCCAGCCCATCACAGGGGTGTGAATCATAGCTGCTAAATGGCTGCTTCTTAAACATCCTTCTAAAAACTATGCTAAGAGATAGCTTTGAGCAACCTTAATTTTCTCCCATGCTGATGAGAGGAAGTCAATAGTATCATCTCGATATAGCACCCCACCTGGCATCCCACCAGGAAGGGATGTAACTCTTTGAGCAGGGGAAAAACACTTAAGAGGGCTTTGGACAGTTCCATCCAAGTTAGCAAACCAAGGAATAATTGCCTAAAAGTTCCCAGTTCTCAGTAGGCTCTGTCTTGTCCCAGAGCCTCACTTCTCAGGATGTTGGCTGCCGTCATGACCCAGGTGAAACACAGAGCAAGTTATCCTATCACGGTATTGCTCAGTTCATTCCTCATGCATTCATTAAAAAATGTGCTCCTCATGGGTGACAAGTACTATTCTAGTTCCTGGGAATAGAGATGTGAATAAGGCAGGCAGCATCCTGGCCCTCGGGCAGTGTCCACTCTGGAAGGAAACTAGCACTGAAATCACCAGAAACAAACTCCCATTCAGGATCTATAATAAGAACAACATAGGCGATGTGTATTCCTTTGGAACCACATGACAACCCACCGAGGCAGTATAGGCCATATCGTGTCATGTGGCAATGGGCCCCAAGAGGTGCACGAGCCCCCCGGGAGACAGGAGCAGAGGTGAGGCTGGGCTCTCCTGCTCCACTACCCGTGGTGGGGATCATGCTGGGGCTAAGGATGCAAAGTAAATAAATCTTCCATTTCCTCTTTGTAAAAAGAGGAGAATTCCTCCCTCTTAGGGTCAGGAGGATTAAACAAGCTATAGAGTAAAAGCACTAAGAACCATACCTTACAGTCACAGTTCATTAAAAACACATGGTAGCAGCTGTCAAAAATGCAGAGAAAACAAATAACCTCACCATAGTGTGATAAAATTACTGGAAGAAGGTGCTTTCTGAAGAGAGCAACTAATACTCTTTGGCAGAGTTAGAGAAGGAGCCTAGATGGGTTTTGAACACAAGGCAGGAGTTGTGCGGTGGGGATGGGGCACCACGACAAGGAGGAAACAGCATGGACACAGCCCAGAAGAACGTGGCTCATGGCAGGGGTGGACTATAATGGCTTCTTGTGGTCAGAATAAGAACACCGTGGAGGAGGCGTGTGAGATGGGTTGGCTGACCCCAGAAAGTAATCTCTTTTCCATGGCTGTCAGGAGCTCTTGAAGGTGACAGGAGAATAGAAATGCCAGAGAAACCTCCCCCCGGGGCCCCCGCACAGTGGACCACTTGGACCTCCATCGGCTGAGAGGTGAAACCCCAGTTGAGGGCCAAATCGCTTCTTCAGGCCCCAGTCTCTCCCCACTGTGGACTGTTTGCCTGTCTGGAATGAGATAATTTGTCAGACACCAGCTGCTGATCCTTCTTTCCTCATGGGCACATTTATTATTATGTTACAATGCGCATGAAGGATCTCTACCATCACTGGAGTGAAAATGATTAAAATGTTGTTGTTGTTTTTTTCCCCCAGAAATTCTCCAACCTTCCCTCTGCTGGAGACAGCATCGGTCATAGACTATATTGGGGGAGCAAAGTGAGTGGGTGGGGGGCGGGGATCCCTGTCATAATTAGCAAAACAGCAAGCAGAGAACCCCTTCAGAGGACTCTTCAGAGCTTGGGAGCAGACCAGGAGGTGGGCAGCACAGAGGCTGGGCTGTACATCTCTTGGAGAGAGTGCAGACGATGGGCTGGCTGGCTGGCTGGCTTCTAGAGCCACACCATGTCTAATTATGTACCAGGAGGCAAGAAAAGGTGTAGGTCTGTCTTTCCAGTGCGGGGGGAGAAAAAAATATGTGGTGTCTCGCATCTAAGAAACGAACAGGCTGACCTTTTCAGAGTGTCTGAAAGAAAAAACCAGATGTATTCCTCAAGAGTCACTGTGACTGAAGGCTCGCATTGTGCAGTCACATAAAGGGAGAGCTAACCAGAAAACAGCAGCTGAGGATCTGAAGCCGGGCTGTGCTATTGTCCAGCACACAAATGTTCTACAAGGACCCAGACCACCATGCAGTTCGCTGTGCGCAGACTATGGAGGTTCGGGGAGAGGGGGGAGTAGAGGGGGCCAGGGCTTTTTTCCCCTCCTTTTCTTTCTTTCCTTCCTGAAACCTTTTCCTTCCAATCCCTCTACAGCCGCTCACATTCAGCGGCTGGCAATTATTCCCATTGACCCTCCTCACTCTCCAAATGGGGTGTGGGTCTCTGAAGGTTTTTCTCTTTGTACCTGACAACCCCATGTCGCAGGCAGGCTCCAGGGAGGAGGTGAGGGCTCAGCTCCCTGGGGACAGGGACTGGGAATGGAGTGGCTGTGATTTATTTTCCATCGAGCAGAGTCAAAGCGAGGTAAATGTGGGCTGGGAGGCAGACAGGAGAATCCCCCCAGCCTCATCAAGGGCTCTTCTCTATTGTCCTCGGGGAAGCTCGGGTGAATGCTGGTGGTGTTGGAGGGGGAAGGGAGAAGGGGAAGCAAGATGAAAAAGGGGAGGCAGCCAAGTGAGATGGAGTGAGATCCTTTCTTCATTCCAACTCAGTTCTTTTAGATTTTCTCCAATAGCCCTCACCTTTCTCAGCTTTAGCGGCTACATTTCAACTCCCCTACAAACTATGAAGTCCCTAAAGGGAGACACTTGTCTTATCCTCCTTCCTGTCTTTCCATTGCCCCAGTGTTAGATTTGCCCCAAGCAGTTTTCAGTCAATGTCTACTAACTGGAATTCACTCTGTGCCCCTAGATCTTTGGATCTGGTTCCTCCTTGTCATTTGTCGACTATCCCCTCCCCTCCTAGCAGCAGCGGTCACTGACTACCTAATGTGAAGTAGTCCCCGTTCCCAGAAACCCTATCACTCTGTTTTCTGGCCATATCTACAGACATTTACTAAACAATATTAATTGGCCAGTAGGAAAAAAAAATCAATCAAGAAGATGAAATAATAATTCTCTGTCTTTTTAAGTGGTCTGACCACACTTTTCATAAGCCACTTGGGGCCGACTCAACAATATTCCAGAAGCAAGATCTTATTACCTCTGTAATTTAGATCAGAAATCCTACTACTTAATGGCTGGACACTGGGCCATGCTGGGGCGAAGTGTCAGGTGCTGTTCCTAAGGTCACAGGCTACACCTATTTCATATTTGCTATAGCACTTTGCATTGGAGCTAGTTCTGGTCATATATATGTCCAGTTGTTTCTTTTGTCCCTCCCCTGCTGGACTCCAAGTTCTGTACAACAAGAGAAACAACAACTACTACTGGTTGTTTAGTGTGTCGGGTACTATTTTAAAAGCTTCACATGTATTACCTTATTCAGTTTTTCATTTTGTAGAAGTATATTCCCAGTGTCAAGAAGAGTGGTTGGCACATTTGGGATTTTATAAAAACTTGCTGAAACCAAGAGAAGGAATGAATGTCAGACCCTTCCAAGATTGCCACTAAATTAGAGCAAAGTTCTAGAAAAAGAAGACGTCATGAGAAAGTAACTAAGCCAAAGGAACATCCTGAAGCTCTCTTGAAAATTCGGGTGAACTTTGCTTTGGTTTGTGTAATAAATTGCATGGCCCCTGGGTTTTTCAAGGATCTATTCTTACTTAAAAAGCATCAAGGAGTTAGCTATTTTAAGAGAATTCTGTTGTAGAATTTTTTTTTTTTGAGGCAGAGACTCATTTCGTAATGAAAATCAATCATCCCCCTCCTCTAAAATAGTAATCACTGGCAAGAGCATCACAGATTAGCATTCTTCAAAGTGCTTTTCTACATAGAGCCATATGCTTACACATACACTTTTTGTGTCGCTGGAGAACTCAGTGTATTGAGTACCTATTCAGTAACAGAGCTCCTAAATACCAAGAGCCAAATACTCCCAATTTAACAGATAAGGAAACTGAGGTTCAGGGACAAGGGGTAACATATTTTGACTAGAGAAAGCCCCTTTGACAACTTCTGCCACTGACAGGTCTTCTTAGACACGTTATCATTTTGAACCATGACCTGGGATAATTCAAATTTAGAATTAGCTGGTTAGGTTGTTAGGTTGTTAGGTTGGCTTGTTAGGTTGTTCCCTGATCAGAGATGGCTGTTCTACGTCCATATTTTCAATTTATTTTAAAAAGATTTGTCAAAGGCCTCCTATTGCTCTGGGAATGGGCAGATATGACAGGAAACAAAAGAGAAAATAATTCCGGCTCTCAAGGACTTTCCTGGAACCTCACTGGTAGCCACTCGTCACATATGGCTATTTGAATTTAAATTAAAGGAATACAAGTTTAAAAAATTAAAACTGAGCTCATCAATTTCACTAGCAAATCTCAAGTACTCAAATATATGAATTTTAAGTCTCTCAGTTGCCCCTGGACGCTGGAGAGCACAGCTGTAGAGCTCACCACTGTCACAGGAAGTTCTCTCAGACAGGACTGCTCTAGGTAAACCATCATCAAATACACCATGCGTCTGGAGGGGGTAAGGGCTGTGAGGGGCATTAAACCAGGGTCGGGGATGAGCAGAGGTGGGCAGAGAGGTGTTCACGTGTACTGGGTGGTAAGGTAAGATCTCTGAACAAGGGCCATGATGAATGGCGATGAAGCAGGCCACATGAATCTCTAGGGGAAGAACCCTCCAAGGAGGGGAGTACTTAGTACCTGGTACACTCCAAGTAGGGTTGCATGTGTGTGTTTGAGGAGTAGCACGGAGGCCTCTTTGGCTGGAATGGGGGTAAATGAAGAAGCAGTGATAGGGGATGAAATGAGAAAGGGAGGCTGGGCCAGATCGTACAGGGACTTGCAGGTCCCGATAATCCTAGCATCTCCACGAAAGCTGAGCACCAGCCTTTTGGAGTTTGGACTTTCCCTCGTCCCTCCTGTTTTCCCCTCAAATTTTCTCTCTCTCTTTCTCTCTCCACACCTCCACACCTCTCCACACCTCTTTCTCTCTCCACACCTTATGACAACTCAGGCCTCTGTAAGCGATGTCTCCTATTTGTTAATGAGACCCTTGCGGAAAGCAGAGCACAGAACCACACTGTGCCCCCGACGGCCTCGGGTCCTCTTCCCAGCCTGGAACTCTGACTCTGTGACTGCAGGATTTGGCAGGTCTGCTGCATGTCAGGTGGGCATGACGACTGGGAGAGTTAGGCTGTGTTGACATTTTCACCTTCTGGCAGAGGGATACTGTGGGTGATGAATACTAATCAGTAACGTGGGTGATCAACACGAACCTTGGAGTTTTCTACTTACAAAACAAAGGTGATAAACATTGTTCTGACTGATGCACTTCACACACTCATTGAGCACATGCTGTGCACCTAGTGGTTTTCCCAGGGATGAGGGGATTCCCAGGACACCCGCTTCTTCATGCTAAAACCAGAAAAGTTTCAGGCCAATTATAGTGAGCCTACTTGTGGCGGACATCGTGACTACAAAGACAAGACACAGGGCCTGCCCTCAAGACATCATAGCCAGGGAGACAAGACAGACAATACAGTGTTTTGCTAGAGGAGAACACAGTTGCTCTGGCAAGTTGAGCACTTGGAAAGCCTTAGTAGAGTCAGGGCAATGAGGGAAGCCTTCCTGGTAGAGGAGGATAACTTGCTTTAATTCTGGAGGATCAATAAAGATCCTTGTGGCCCCAACACAAATGGGCTCTCTGCAGAGATTTCCTTAAAAGGTAGGACAACGTGCACCCATATGTTTGACTCTTTCTTACAGTGTCCTCCCCAGCCCAGAACCATCTCATCCCCTGTCTCCTGGCCTCCAAATTCTTCTAATTGTATTGCTGTGTTTGACTCAGAAACACTAGAAGGGGGGATCAATATTTGGGCTAAAGGAGGCTGTTGATCACATCTGTAATTCTTTCTGGCATAAAGAGAACTAGGGGGTCTACAAGAATGTATATTCATCTAAATTCGTGGGACAGAGGAGTCAGGCAGAAAGGCTTTTCAAAGGCGTGCTGCATCTTGCTCAGTGAGTGAGCATTTCTCAATTCTTTCTTAGAAGCAGACATTAAAACCTGCAGCACAGTCATTTAGAATTTCAAAGGTTTTTTCTTCAGGGGGTGGGACACAAAGACACCACCGTTATTCACATAATGCCAGGATGGTGGGGGGACAGCAGCACACCATTAACGAAGTCCGTGCCGCAAACCTTTATGGAGAAAGGCAAGAGCTATTTTGCCAGGATAAAGAAGATGCTCATTACAGTTGTTTAAAAAAAGATTATTATCATTATTGCCTTTTAAAATTCACTCCTGCATCCTACCTAGGTTGGGAGAATTTAAGAGGGGAAAGACAATTTTTAAAGGTAGTTCATAGATCACTGAAGAATCACAAAACACTAGACATTCAATGCACATCCTTCTCTCTCTCTCTCTCTCTCTCTCTCTCTATCTGACTTGAGGGTGTCAATCTGAATTTAGAATAAATGCAACACCCACATCAAGAGATCCTTCCTTTCTTAGGGCAGATGTCTCTCAGGGCTGCTCTGCGTGGTTTTAAATGGTCCCCAAATCCTAGTCAATGGTTTGAAGGACCAAATAAGATGGAGCTTCTCACATATAAAGCTGCAGGTCCTTCAACGTTATCTTGCATGGCATTGCCTGTCTTCTCCCTCTCCTTTGTTTTGGAATCACATGAGGCGAATACCACAGATCTGAGTTGGAAAACCAGGAGCCCAGGCTGCAGAACAGCCCGCAGACAACATTGTCTCTGAACTGCTATTGTTTCTATTTTAGGAGCACACTGAGTGATTAGCTTGGGTAACAGTAACATTGCATTACCTTGCACAGGCTGGAACTGTCTTTCAATAAGGAGGCAACACGGAGGCCATGTGATACAATCCCGTAGACAGAGCCAAGTGGAATACATCAAAGAGAGCCTTGATGCAGATGTTTCATGCAGAAGAAAATTAGGTCAGAGACCACTTCAATTTCAGCTTCTGCCAGCCTCGTTTGAGAGCTTCCAGTGAATTCGTAATGAATAGCTTCTAGGGCACTTTTCTCTCATTCAGTCACAGGCTGCCACAGCCAGATGAGCGTTCCATGCGGAATCTTCTCTCATTATTTAAAACTGCTACTTTGTGTTCTGAAATTCCAGAACCCTTCCAACGCACTACCACTGGGGCCTAAGACAAAAAGACTCCCCAAATGCGTTGATCTGTATCATATTCTCTCTGTCCCTTTCTTCCTTTCCCTCTCTGACTCTCTCTCTCCTATCCATCATATACGTACACGTGTTTTAATGCATCCCCCAGTCTCTTGTTCGTCTGCCTATGCAGGTACATAAACCGTTGCTGGGGAATACTGGAGATGTTGGGCTTTTTATAAATCTTACTCAACTTTGAAGAAGCTGAGTGGCCTATAGATGACCAAAATGCTTTGCTGGCTCCTTGCAGGAGCATGCACGTGTAAGTGAGTGTGGCATGCATGAATTTAAAAAAAAAAAAAAAAAAAAAAAAAAGCTTTTCTCTGAAAAGAGCAGAGAAGGGCAGTGTGACCTCAATGAAAGTGAATGATGCATCTTTCCCCTGCCCACCCCCCAGCCCCATCTCACGCGTTATTTATTATATTGGAGGGTTAGAATCTGGAGCACCCTGGACTCTTCCTTTTCCATCCGCTCTAGCGGATTTTCCAAGCCGCCTAGCTTTTGCAGGGTTCACGCTGACAAATCCTTGCGGACTGGGGTGGGGGTGTGTAGAGGGATCACTTCAATTCATGCTAGGAGGAGAATCATTAGATTCTGAACACATTTGGAAGAGAGAGGCAGAGAGACAGACACATAGGATCACAGAAGCTCCTCCAAGCTGGGGACGCTCCCATTTCCCATGGGAAAGGAAACGAAGTGGCGGTCCCAGCCCCAGCTCCTCGGGACACAATTGCTTTGTCTTTGCTAACTCCAAAGCACCAGTGCGTTCATTAACTGTAGTCTCCATTCTAGGGTTTGCAAAGCGGCGGTGGAGAGCCTCAGCAAAGCACTCAGAGGCCTGTGTCTGCTCCAATCCAGGATGGGAAACCGTCATGATGATGTTGCCATTCTTGTCTGCCCTTTAAAAGGCTTTATCTGGCTTTAAAAAGATACTAGTCTTCCTGGCTTTCTTCCTCAACTGGGTCTCCTCTCCGCGCAGCACTCTCCTGCCACTGTCTCTCTCTCTCTCTCTCTCTCTCACACACACACACACACACACCCGCTCATACATGCTCACACACAATCACACTCAATTTCCCAAGGAGAGCAGGAGTGCAGAGGAGGCAGTACCAGGGGAGAAGAAAGATGACCTGATAAAGAGACCTAGTTTAAACTCCACCTTTGTCGAAACGGGACCAGCAGCTCTCTTCTGTGGGCTCTGTGTTCTCACCTAGAGCAATGTGGGTGCTGATCCCTGATTCCCTTACAGCTTTGACACTGACCCAGTAAGTAAGTATTTCTCATGTGTTCGCGGCACTTGCTATTATTTGAAAGTGTCTGGCTGTGGGTTGTGGCCACAGATCTTGCTCCTAAGATGTTGTCTAAGACCTTGCCCTGAGGATGAGAGATCAAGGCACCAGGCTGTGCTCATGCAGCTGCAGGACGGTGTGAGTCCTTCCAGACACACTGCCGTGGGGTGACTCAGCACCCCAGAAACAGCTTGCACTTCAGAGTCAGACAGGGTTGGGGTTGAATTTAGGCTCTCTTACTTCCTGGCTGTGTGACCTCACGCATGTTACTTAGGCTCTCTGATCCTCAGTTTCTTCCACAGTAAAACTGGGACAGAGACCATTATGAAACGTTGTTATGAGATTAAGTGAAATCTATGATGTATACATGCCTGGTACATGGTCGGTACTCAATAAATATCAGTGTGATTTTTATCACTGTTATTAAAAATTAACAACAGAGATACAGATTGACTGATATATATATAGAAATATAGAGATATCTTTATTATATATTGATGTATATTTCTGCATGTATATATGCAGAAATGGCACATGCGACTTAGGGTAGTCAAAAAAAAAAAATGAACACTATTTGAATTGACTTTTCCTGTGTGTGCCACATGTCTTATCAGATGCAGACACACACACACACACACATATATATACACGCACACACACAAAACTTGATTTCCGAAGACAGTAGCAACTAATAGTCATCTGAAATGCTTAGCAGAGATTTTGGCACGGGAGTGCTTAGTAAGTGTCAATTACATTTATTTCTATTTACAACAGTATCAGGATAGTGATCTATTCCTGTTATCATGCACTCCCTTCTCATTTTCCTCTCTGAAGAGGCTTCTTTTTTGAGAGGCAAAATGGGGGCAGACAGAACCTATGTTAGCAGGAGTCAAAAGCCATTGATTTGATGCCGAGTTCTTAATCACAAAATCACAGCACTTTAGATCTCGGTAGGGGAGAAACTGAAACACAAAGCCATCACGTGACCAGACCGGGGTCATGGAGAATCCCGGTCCTCAATGAGTCCTCCTCTATGCCCTTAGCTATCAGGAGATTCAACTGAGGCCATGAGCATCAACATGCTTGTCATAGACCAGGTGCTTTCCACCAGTCAGCGCCCTCTCTGCCAGCACCTGCCAGCACTCCTACAGCAGCTGGGGCAGAGGGCCATCGTCACCGCGGTGACTACAGGGCTGTCTGCCACCAGCAGCACTGCTGTTAAGTGGAGCACTGCGTGCCCAGAACTGGACTTGGGCCCTGTCAAGTTGTGAGCATGAAGGACCACACGGCCCCCAGGAAGGAGCTCTGTGGCCCGCCATGCTGAGCAGCCTGGGCCAGCACCAAGCCTGGGAACTGAGCATCAGTCTGCCAGATCCTGGCTCCGAGTGCTGGTATGTGACCACACACATTTACAGAAGCTAGAGAGACCAAATGAGGGGAAGAGAAACATCCACATGTTCTTTTCTACATTTATTCATTCACTCACTGCTTGCTCATTCACTTTTTTACTAATTTAATGACTTTTTATTGAACATTGTGTTTGGAGAAACAGGGCTTCTAAGAGTTCATTGAATAAAGGAGACTACATGGACAGAGATACAAACCAATTACAATACAATATGGCAAGTGCTTTAATAGCAAAATACTGTGGTAACTTTCCTGCTTCACAAGTATCGGATGGAGTAGAGACTGTGTAAACAGCATTTGAGCAGAGAAGCAAAACTGATAAACATCAGTATATTCCTACATGTGGACACACACACAGACACACACACACATTATATATATATATATGCATATATATGTAGGGATTTGACCTTACAGAATTATGGGAATTGGTTTAACAGTCCATGTAGGACTATTGTCTTTGCCAGGGTTTGGCAAACTTTTTCCATAGACGGCCAGGCAGTAAATATTTCAGGTTTTGCAAGACATATGGTCTCTACATAGCAACTAGTCAATCTTGCTGATTTAGCACAGAAGCAGCCCCTAACAGTTCACAAACAAATGAACATGACTGTGTTCCAATAAACTTTATTAAAAAAAAATCAAAACAGATTTGTCCTGTAGGCTGTACTTTACTGATCCCTGGTCTTTGGGGCTGGCTGTGGAGCCCGTGGTCAATGGAATGTACATTGGGTCAGAAAGATGGATGTGAAGTGGAGGAGAGCAGGGACAAAGTGGGGTCCATGAGATGACCTGGAACCTGTGTCTGTCTCTCATTGACCTCAAGGTTTCACCTTCAATGATGTGAGAGTCCAGTGCGGGGCGGGGAGGGGTCTTTCCTCATGTTCGTACACCTGCATGGGACCCAGGAATTGGACAGACTGAAAGAAGACCCAGAGGGGACTGATCTGCCTACTGCCCCATGGCAACAAGTCAGCCAAGAAGTGACATCAGGCGTGATGACCTTCAGGAAGTAAAATGAATATGGACTCTGTCAATCTGACTAGCCCAAACTCACGCAAAATCTCTTATGACCCACACGACTGTGGAACAGTATAGGGAAGGAAATTCTGAAACCTGGCATTCCTGTTTCATTAAGTGACTCAATCAGGTCCACATGGATGAGAAGGTTTCAGAGGAGAGGTTGCTGGAACTGGACTTGATGCATGAGTGAGGGTTCTCTAGGTGGAGGGCATTCTTAGAGTCCTCGCACAGCAAGCTTGGTGAGCATTCCGTTTGCAAGTGACTCCAATGCGGATCAAAAGGAAAAAGGAACAACCTGTTCTTTTACCAGCCGAACACCTGAAGTATTTATTTTCCTAATTTTTCACTAATTAACTATTTCCATCCACATCCTGATGCGAGCTATGTGGTGAGTGCTGTGGCAGACTCAGCCTGAGTCTCCCCATACAGGCTGAGTTGGTCTGCGTGTCTGGCACCAGCGGGTCCACTTGCCCATGGGGCAAGGGGGCAGATCTGTCCCTGCGGCCCTGGGCGTCCCATGAGCAGAGTCCCATTTAGCTGCGTTTTAGCAGATAACTCCCATAAAATTTGTCTGAGTCACAGCACCAAATGTTTCCCCCTTTTCTAGTAACTTGTTCTTTCTTCCTACATTTTGTCTTGATTAACGCCGTCAGATTTTACTAGATGTTCTAGCACCAAAAGTTATTATTCGATGCCTTATTTTTTCCAGTTCTTTCACTGTATTGATACTACCATTCACCAAGACATCCATACATCCGTCTATTCATTTTTCATGTATTTGTCCATCCATCCATCTCTCTCTCTCTCTCCATATATATATATGTATATATGTATGTGTATATATACATATATATATATATATATATCTTTCTCTCTCTCTCTTTTTTTTATTTTGGCTATTACCCCATTTCAGTCCTTTATCATCTCATGCTTAAATGATTACAAAATCCAGTAAGTTGATTTTCCTGAAGGCCTACTGAATGACTAGGATGTAGAGTAATATAGGTTTAGATTTGAATTTTGTCTCTGTCCTTAACTATCTCTACAACCTTATGTTATGTTATGTAATTATGTTAAGCACATAATTCAAACTCTCTAAGTCTGCTGAGGAACTAATAATCCATATCTCAGTATTATGAGCATTAATTGAAACAAGGTATATAGAACAGGAAGTTCAATGTCTGGCACATAAGAGGTACTCAATAAATGTTATTTTACTCTCCTCTTCCTTATTTCTCCTACCCTATCTACTCTATAATTTTCTTGAATATATTTTTCATAAATACATGCAATTGTTACCTCATTCTGGCCTTTGCTGATGCCATTCTTCTTCCTAAACTGTATCCTCCTCAATTCTTAATTTACTCTTAGGAATTGACTCTGACTCTAGGTCTTTGGTCATGGAAGCTCTCCTCCCCACATTAGCCATATTCTTATTTCTCTTTGCACAGAATTTATAGGATTTCTTGGATCTACTCATTCCTCAGGTAAAATGTTATTTCTTCCCATAACCCTTCCTGAATTCCCCCAACTTAAACTTTTACTCCCCCTGCATCATTATAAGAAGTTACTGTAGGAAAGGGAAAGGGAAAGGGAAACTGCATCTTTGGGCACAGACTGTTGAGCGTTGATAGCTGTGTACTATACTCTTCACAAGAACCTCATGAATTATCATTCTCTTCATTTTTCAGCAGAATGTTCCCAAGGTTGCTCAGCTAGTAAGGACCAAGGCAAAAATGTGAACCCAGGTCTGTCTCATTTCAAACGTCCTTTCCATTTTACACTACCTTGATTTCTTCTATCCTTTACACTAAAATAGTAATAATTACATTCTAACATTTATGAAGGATTACAAAAATTAAAAACCATGATTGGCTCCATCAATGAATTCTATTAAAGGATAAGGATATTTTATTTATTCTTATATCACTTTAAATGTCCTGGTGTAAAAATTTAAACCTACCAGTAGGCACATGGTAAATGTTCAATTAAATGGCATTCAATGCACAAATAGAACTTTCATTAGAGTCCTTATTCTTGGAAGATTTTAACCTAATTTCAAATGTAATAAGTAACCATAAATCCTTCAACCATCATATTCTCAGGGTATGGTCAATTTTGGCATTCTTCCTTTTTAGTAAGGAAGTCTACAACAAAGAGGAAATTATTATTATTATTAGTAGTGGTGGTGGTGGTAGTAGTAGTAGTAGTAGTATTTGGTTAAGATCTTAACACAATAAAAGACTCTTCATACACAGCCCTTGGCTATTTTGTGAAAATCCTTGGACCAGCCAGTCCACTGTCCATGGCATTCAGTAACCTTGTAAAATCTAAATTTGTTTTATTTATAGATTGGAAGAGCCTTTACCCATGAGGAGTACTGAATAAATAGACTTTCACCATTTCTCTCCAAAGAGGTTGGGAAGGAACTACTCATGAGGAAAGCCTGGAGGGTACAAATTGTCAGAATGAAGTATGGTCCTTTGTTCAGAATCAGAAGAGTTAACTACTCAAATCATAAAATGCCAGCTGAAGCTTACTTCACCAAGCAGAGGGGAGCAAAATGCAAAGAAGAAAAACATGACAACACTGAAAATGCCTGAGATGTAATCTCTCCAGATTAAATCATGACAACTTCATTGGGGATCCTAGAGGTCATGCTTTGCCTAAAAGACCCGGGAAGCGTGCTTTGGGGTGGCACGAAAGAGACTCACTCACAGAGCTTTTTGTCTTCTCTTTTTAATTTAATAAAACAGAAGGAGATTGCTTGAGCAGTGCAGAATAATCTGCCTATCTGGGAAGTGTTTATGTCTGATTATTTGTACTTGAGTGAAAGAAGAGCAATATTAAATTAAGGGGTGCAAAGATCAACCCAACATCATCAAATCATCATATTATGAATTAAAAAACATGAGTTCAATAATATTCTATCTTAAGTCTGTTATTTCTTTGGAGAGAAATGAAATGGTTATGCTCTGTGATAAACCCCCAAAGTCTGTGCTGTCCTCATAAAAGGAACATGCTGCTGAGTCACCATGAGTACTGAGATCCTTTCCAAGAGAAAGAATGGGTTTTTGTTGCTCAGTCCACATGAACTTGCCTGGTGCCCCCTCTGATTAATGGTATTTATTCCCCCAGAGAGCTGCCTGAGGCTGAAGGCAGAGATATGACATTGAGACAGAGCTAACCTAACTGGCTCTCAAGGGGATTGATCGCATGCCTGACCTTTCACTACAGTGTTCTAAGCATTTGAGTTAACTGGGTGTGCCTCTCCTGCAAATAAGTCTCAGCCATTCCATAAAAGGGAAGATAGGATGCTCAGATATCAGGTTGCAAGCACTGTACCTTTAAGACCAGTCAAGGTTTACCTTCAAAGCTTGGTGTGGGACCTCCTAAAGAAAAGACCTGTATGGTCATAAACTATTCATGCAGGTTATCATGTTTCTAGAACCACCTACTTTCTAGTTTCCTTACCTTGTCTCATTTCCACCTGTCTCATCTCCTTGACAACTCTGATCTCAGATCTACCTTCAGTTTATTTTTATTACTTTCATGCTCTCATCCTGGACATGTCTGGTCTTGTCAATTTGACACCTGACCTCGACTTAACCTGGCTCCATTTTCCCCACTTGTACTAGAGGTGGGTGTTGATGTCAGACCCATTTGTCGGTATCTGTTCTTGATTCCACTGCCTGCCCCATTTTTGGCTTTGCTCTTTCTGTGAAAACACTAGGAAGTCCAAGAGGTCTCACCCCAGAGGCAGGACCCACAGATAAAGTCTGAAGGACTGTAGGTCTGAGACAATGTGCTCCACTATCCTTGTTATTTAAGCCATGAGAGGAGTCATGCATACAGCCCAGAATACTCTTAACTAAGAAGGAGCTACACACATCTTGGACTGTACCTCAACTGTATCTGTCTTGAGAAAAGCCAACTATGCCATTATGTATCACCCAGTGTGATCCAGGAGAATATCAAGTGCTTTGAAGTCAGGCTGACCTAGGTCTGAATCCCAGTTCTATCCTTGTTAGCTGTGTCATCTCAATCAAGCTTCTTAACCTTTCTGAGCCTCAGTTTCTCCATCTATAAAATGGGGATAATTGTACCTACTTTATACTGGTATTATGAGAATTAAAAGACATGCCGAATATAGAATACAGAATATATTATATCCAATAAGTAGGTCTTATTTTTATTGTAATTATTGCCATAATAAGGTCTTAAAGCCTAAATTCTGGCAAGAATGGAGAAAATTTCAAATATTCAGGCAGCTCGTTTCTTGAGAGATGGGTCACAGGATTCTTCATGCACTGGGCTGGTGGATCTGTGTTATAAGTCACCAGTTGGCTTCCTGCCTGAACTTTTAATCTTGTCCCCATCTCGATTTAAAGAGGGTGAGAAAGCAGAGACATCAATCGTTTCCTTGTCAAGGACAACAGCCCCTTCCTTCTTCCTTAGTTCTCTCCTGGGGCCCCATCCACCCAGTGCCAAGGGATGGGGACTGCTGCTGAATACAAATCACCACGTGGTGGGGGAGCCTTTGTGCCTCCATGGGAGGCAGGAGTAATTTCACTGTCTCTGTGTTAGGCTGTGATGAGTCCAATCCAGTCCCCCCACTCCTCCTGGGGTTAAGAGCCTCACCGTGTTCCACAGTCATCCTGGGTAGTGATGTAACCATGAAGATGGCAGTTACCCAAGGTACTGGGACACAGACTGTATTGATTTGTTCTTCTAATGCATTAGGAGGAAACAGGAAACCTCAGGAAGGTCACAAACGACAATTGTGCATTGACTGGCACAGACATTTACTTCATTCAGGAAAGCACAACTCAAGTGGCCTTGCTATCAGAGAGGAAAGGAGACCATAGATGCATGACTCAAAAATAAAGACAATAAGCATGGGCTGGATCAGAAGGAATCAGAAAGGACTGAAGCACCTAATGCTGAAGCTCAAACTGGAGGAAGAGTCTTTGTTCAGTTACTGGCAAGGCCAGACACTCAATCAATGTTGCTAAACAAGCGGAGCAAGGAATAAACCAGGCAAGGGTGATCCCCTTAGGTCTTGGCTCTGTTGATTCTCTAGGCAGCGCTACAGCATTCTCCCATTTGATTCTGTGGTTACATGTCCCTATTTCCATCTCTTGAAGCTGAGCATGTCAGAGAGCTTTCCATGCATTCTCACTGTTCTCAGCGTTCCCACCTTTGTGATCCTCCTTGGCATCATTGGTTGCTGAAAAATCACATGTTTGGAGGTATCTCAGGCTTCCTGTACCCTCTTTCCTTCCAGACCTGGGTTCTGAATGTTTGGGGTCTGCCTCCCAAGAGTTCTAGGCTGGCTTTGTCTTCCTGGATGATTTTAAGAGGTGAAATCTTCCTTTGAGGGTTCCCATTATTTCAACTTTAGCAACCAGTCCTTGTTTTCTGGTGAGCAATTATTCCAAAATGTCAGCTCCCATGTTAGCCCACTATCCTCTAAGAAATGAGACCTGCAAAACCAAGCTTTTCCAAATGTTTGATCTTTACTCTTCTCAGGAGATTCTGGATAGGATGCTAAGTTCTCTTCTAACTCCATAAATCTATAATGAAAACCAAGTCATCAGTCCAGGACTCTGTGGAATATTTCTGCTTTTTTTCTAGAAACATTTCTGTATTGCTTAGTAGAGAGTGAAAAACTATAAAACATCAAGGTGAGATGGGCCTGAAAACTGTATTTTTGTCCAAGCTTTTGTAGGCTCTATATAGACATTTAGTCTCTAATCCTGGTCTGAGCAGCCATATGGAACACAGGAATGATATCTCTGACAAAATACATAATGCTAGAGTTTACTCATAAGCAACGTAGAGCTTGAGTAAGGATAGTTCAAAGCTTCTGTGGAGATCAGATTCTAGCACAGGACATTATTTATCCCAACCCTGCCAGTCACTCTCCCTATAATTTAGGCACAAGACAGAAATTTTGTAGCCACAGTGGCCTCATATTTAAAAGGGATTACTAATAAATTAATTTGGGGTTACCATGAAGATTAAATGAGACAGTGGATTATAAGTAGCCCAGCACATAGTAAGTGTTCAACAAACGTGCTGGTTTTTCTCTGAGGGGCCACAGGATATCTAGCCACTGGGCTATAGTTTGAGTCTTAGGATAAAATAGCTAACACTTACTAACCATTAATTGCATGCCAGGCAATGTGCTAAGTAAATTGAAAGTGATGTTTTCTTTACCCAGATACAATACTACATTTATATTTGTCTAGATATTTACCTAGATATGATACAGACACTAATCTTTCAGATAAAGAAAAGGAAGCTCAGAGATATTAAATAATGTTCCTTATGTTATACATCCAATCACTGACAAAGCCAAGATTCTCATCTTGGACTTTCTACTGCAGAGCCCATTCTCTCAACCACTGTGTTATAAGGACATTTTTGAATGAGAACTCTGTGGTATGACTTTAATAAGCAAAAAAACCCAGTGAACTGTAGAGTCCTTGGGGAAATAGGGGTTGGAGAATGGAGGTGGAAATGCACTAAAATAATAGATTCCAGTATTGATCTAGTGAGCAGGGCTGAGGAGAACGACATTAGTAGGATTTGTAAAGTTGTTATTAGTATTTGCCAAAGATGTTTGCCATCTCCCATGTTCTTCTTGGGAATGTTGCCTTTTGAATATCTCTCCAAAAAAAAAAAAAAAAGATAGTAAAAAGCATCCTTCTTCCTTCCTCCCCCCACCCAAACATTTATTCAATCTTTTTAACTGTAGGCACCAAGCTAGTTACTAAAAGTAGAGAAATGTGGAGCATGGGGCAAAATTTTATATTTGATATGTTTGATTCACAGATGCAACAAACTGAGTCTGGGAAGAAAATCTGGGGCAAGATTTGGATGAGCACTGAGTCTACACTGAGGACTCTTGACTTCAATGACATCCTTACATACGGAGTTATTTAGGAAGAGAATGCTGTCAGGGTTGTGATTTCTAAAACCCACTGCGGACCAGTGATGATGTTAACATACTGTCACATGGTGAACATTAAGAGGTTCACAGATACAGTGAGATGAATACCTTAAACTCATAGGTAAAAAGTTTTGTCTTATGTGTATATGGGTTTGTTTTTCTGAGGAGAGTGTCCAGCTTTATTCTCAAAGGGTCAGTGACACAAAATGATTAAGATCAAATGCCAGTACAGTTGTCTCAGAAGGAAGGAAAAGTAGAGGAAAATAGGTGAAGGTTGGTAAAAAATACAGTCAAAAGATGAGGACGAGCTGAAGTAGTAATCATGGAGATGGTGCTGGGAGGTAGAAAGGCTATTTGGGACCTGGGATTGACAACTGGAATAGATAATCAACCAGATGTGGAAGGTGAGATAGAGGAAAGATGAAGCTTCAATGCCTCTTGATTTTCTAGCCTAGGAGCCAGGAGAGGAAATACAGGAGCACCTATAAGTTTAAGGGGGGGAGGGGTTGTTAAATTTAGTATTATTCTAAGTATTGCTTGCTCCTTGGAATGTTATTATGGTATTGCTATTTTCTGTATGGGTCTTAAAACATTTACCAGGAAGTATAATTTAACTCATTGTCATAGTGAGCAAATGAGGGAAAACATGGTGATTTGAAATTTGTACTTTAAACACCAGAAGGATCTTTTTCTATAAAGCTTGGATATATACCTAAAACTGAGGGACATGACTTCATCTCCCATTTCCAGTCCACCTACCCCTCCATAGTCTCAAAAACAAAGGTGGTAATTCAAAATGACTTAGGATATGTTTACATAATGCCAGGTGTTTAGACAAATTCTTAAGAAGTGACAGTGGGTATAGAAGCAACATAGCTGTTGCCTGAATTCTTCCTTTTTATAAAGCTATTTGACATCACGTAGATATAGTTCAAGTTATATTGATGCCTTGGCTATTAAAAGGGTAAAACCTTATAAAGAAGATTTTGAGTGAACACTGTGTGCCAGTATTCTATCACTTGGTAAAAGTAACTATTTAACAACATATTTTTATGGTATTAACCCTGTTAAGGTAGATATTGTTTTTTTTTAAAGATTTTATTTATTTATTTGACAGAGAGAGATCACAAGTAGGCAGAGAAGCAGGCAGAGAGAGAGAGAGAGGGAAGCAGGCTCCCCGCCGGGCAGAGAGCCCGATGCGGGGCTCGATCCCAGGACCCCGAGATCATGACCCGAGCCGAAGGCAGCGGCTTAACCCACTGAGCCACCCAGGCGCCCCTTAAGGTAGATATTATTATCTTTGCTTCACTAATGAGGAAAATAAGAATGAGAAACAAAAACATGCTACTTTTGTTCAAGTAGGAAGTGGCAGCATGCTACGTTTGTTCAAGTAGGAAGTGGCAGACTCTGTGGCAGAACTCTTCTAGTCCCTGCTCCCTATGTTATACCACCTCTGGACCTCTCATCAACGGATCCCCTTCCTTTTCAGTGCCCCATCCCTTTATGCCTTCTTTTCACTCTGCAATCAGTTTAGACTCCAGAACCCACAGTTATAACCAACCTCTTGCAAACCCTCATTTTCCTAGCCTCCCAGTTCTTCCATCTTTTTCAACCAGCAAAGCACAATCCTTGAACCCAGTCTTGCCCTCTTCATACCTATCCCACAGTCACTGTGGGCTAGAAAAGAAACACTCAGTCATGCTCACTGGTCTTGCCTCCAGTTTGTGACCACAAACCTCAAGTGGGCCCTCTACCCTACCTGGCAATCTGGCCACATTTGTCTAGTCAATTGACTCTTTCATCATTTAAGACCTCCATGGTCAAGGCTTCTCATTTCTCAAATTTCCTGCCCTGCTCCCTTCTCCTTACTTTCCAGTGAAGTCTTTGCTTCTTGTTTGACTAAAGAAATAGTCATGAGCTGATGGTATATACACCTATTCTCATGACCAAATTTACCAACCAATCTGCTATCTTAACTTACAGACTCAGCCTTCCTCCTATTTATATATTTACTCATAGTATTTGATATATATTTATATATATCAATTGTTCATACATTTACTAAGACTAATACCTCCACTGATGTACTGGAGCGTACCCCCTTTTCTTTTCTTTTTTTTTTTTAAGATTTTATTTATTTATTTGACAGAGAGAGATCACAAGTAGGCAGAGAGGCAGGCAGAGAGCAGGGGAAGCAGGCTCCCCGCTGAGCAGAGAGCCTGATGAGGGGCTCAATCCCAGGACCCTGAGATCATGACCTGAGATGAAGGCAGAGGCTTAACCCCCTGAGCCACCCAGGTGCCCCCGTGCCCCCTATTCTAGGACTTTGTTCCTGCAGTTGTCTTCTCTCTGTCCTCATTTTCCCCCTCGAAAGATCACTGCCATCACCAGACAAACAGGCTTTACTATCTTCCATCTTAAGAAAACAAAACTTGCCCTTGATCCACATTCCCTTCCAGGTCTTACCTTATATTTTCCATCTCTTTTAAAGCAAACTCCTAAAAAGAATTGTCGATTCATAATTGCTCTCTCTACTTTCCTACCTTGAATTCCCTTTTTAACCTGTGCTAATCAGGCTTTAGGCTCCCAGTCCTTCAAAAACAATTTTTAAAACCATACTTGTCAATGTCACCCAAAACAACATGTTGTCAAATCCAATGATGAATTCTCAGTACCACTTTCAAACTCTTAGGAACTCTGACAAAGCTGTTTACTTCTTCCTTCTTCAAATGCTCTGTTCTCTTCTGGGATGATATGTTCTGGATTTTCTTCTCCTTCACTGATCACCCATTATTAGTATTGTTTCTGGCTTCTTGATCCCTGCTCTAACTCAAAGATTCAGTGTGGCTCTCTGTTGTTTCCTTGTCTCCACCTGCATTTACTCTTGGGTGACCTCATACAATCTGATCACTTCCAAATTTCTATCTCTTCTCCTCACTTCCTGCACGAGTTATGAAATACCAAACTACCCACTGAATATTTGGAGTGTCTATTATGTATATTATATTTAATATGGCCAAAGCAGAACTCCTGGTTCTCTCCTTCCCCCTCAAAATACTCTGATTCTTTTCTGTCTTTTTCAAAACCTAGAAATTATTCTTGATTTCTCTTTTCCCCTCATTTCCTACATCAGCAAATTTTGCCAGCTTTACCTTAATCTCATCACTTCCCTCCATGGCTAGCAACACTTCTAGTCTAGGTCTCTTGACTGGATTACAAAAGCCTACAAATTGATCTCATTGCCTCTACTCTTCCCTCTTCCTTCCACCCAGTTCTGTTCTCTACAGAGCAGCCAGTGTTCTTCTTAAAAGGAATTATGTTCTGTCCTCCCCAAACGACTTCAATTACTTCTCATTTTACTGAGAATAAAATTCAGACTATATAATGGCCTCCCCAGTGTTGCCTGATCTGGCCACAGCTTACCTTTCTGACCTTATATTCTACTACTTTTCCACTGATCAATTGTGCTGTATTTACACTGGCTTTCTGGCTTTCCTTTAATACAGCAAACTCACCCCTGCCCCAGAGCCTTTGCACTGCTTAATTCACGTACCCAGAATACTGGCAGACCAGTTATTTACAGAACTCCCATTATCAAGAAGTATAGAGCATCTTAAAAGCATAGTATATCAGAATTAGAAGAGTCTTAGGGATCTTCAGAACCCATCCTAGCATCTTAAAGCTGAAAAAATTTGAAGCCCAGACAAGTTGAGACTTGCCCAAATCCACACAGTTCGTGACCAGCCTGACACCTCCACCTCTCCTGACCAAATTCTCTCTCCTTTAAATTCTATTAGATGAACTAATTACTCTGTGTATGGCATTCTTATTGGTTTGTATTCAAAATAACTATAGTTGGTTTTAAACTACAACATAATCTGTCCAGCAGAATTAAATGCTTCCAAATCTTTTTGACATCTTCTTTTCTGGGGCAATTGGGCTTCAGTGAGTGACAAAGGGTAGAGGAAAGAGGATGGGAATGAGGGGGTGGTGGTATTTTGATTCCATAGAAGTATTTGGCCTTTCCATGTGAAATCAAAGTGCCCCACCCTGGTGTTAATTCCATTCTCTTGCTATCCTTCTGGAGCAACTTCCGGACACCAATGCCCAGGGGAGAAAACTTATCATATATAGTACTCACCTCAGAGTGACTTTTCTAAAGTATAGAACTGGCTCTTCCATTTCTCTCCTTAAAATCCTTCTGTGGCCTCCTCTGCCCTCAAGATAAATTCCAGTCTCTGTCACTAGGCTGCCAGCCCCTCACAGCCCATGGTTCATCATTAACCTCGTCCCCTCCCACTTCCTTTCCTATGACTACTGCTCCTGCCCTGGTTCTCAGTGATTTCAGGCACACAAGTGTCAAGTGCATTTTTACCTCTCCAGCCCTTGCCCTTACATACCTGTCCTTTGTAACAAGAAGCAGGTGGTTACCTCTTCTGGGCATCATGGGAAGGCTTTCTTAAGCAATGTCATTTGCTTCCCCAGGATCTTGAACATCTTGTGTGTGTCCCCATTAGAGCATTTGTCAGGGTAGGAAGGAGTTTTGTTTGTTTTTTCAGTTCTCACTGCCCTGCTAGATTGTGAGCCCTTGAGCTGTTATTCTTTGGGTCTCCATAGAGCCTCGTTCAGGACCAGGCACAATCGTCACTGAGAATGTGCTGGATGAATGAGCGAGGGAATGAATGTGACCAGCAGGATGGCAGGGAGTGAGAAGAGCCTCCCCCAAGAATATTTTAATGGATTCTCATCTGCTGCTACCTTGACCACGCCTCTTTCCACCCCACTTATATTTCATAGACTTTACAATAATCTTTCCCCAGGGTTAAAGAGACCAATTACTCTTGTGAGGCTCATTCTGGCAGGCACTGCCCCTGGCTCTAAAGGGCCTCTTGAGCCATCTCTCCAGTCCCAAACGTGAATGTGCTGCGGGATTTTACATTCACTTATTTTTTGCAGTGCACTCACTCCTAGTAGAATGCAAGATGATATCTAGCCGTGGATTTTTAAAATTGATATAAATTTATTTATATATGACTTAGGAAGAAGCCTTTTCCTATTTATGATGGCAAATTATGCTGGTTAAAAAAATTATCTGGGTTTAAAAAGTGAATCAATTTAACGAGAAACTACATTTACATAACATAGATGTATGGCAAAACTAGTGAAGTGGTGCCTGAATGACTAATGATTGGGAAATACTGATTCCACTTATGTAAGCATTCATTCATGCGTTCATTCATCTAGTGTTTATGCCACACCACAGGCCAAGCCCCATGTTGTGTAAGGAGTAAACAGATGATGAGTACTTTCTGCCTTGGTCCCTGTCTTTTAAATTTTAGATACTCCCCCTGGGCACTCTGCACATTCCTCTACTGGATGCTGAGAACAATTTGTTAACATTCCCAGTGATGTGGGATTACCAGATTGGGTGGGAATGGAAACAGGAAAATGTATGCATATATACCTGCAAATTTACATAGATGTGTATGTTCCTATGTGTGAACATGTGAGGGTGGGCTGGGCTCACTGTTTCAAACAATAGAATATGTCAGAGGGTATATGCACACACATCCTCATTCACACACAACTGCCTAAATGCTAGAATTGGAAATCTATACTGCATGGAACAGTAACTTGCCAACAGTGGAGTTATAAGGTAGACCATGTGCAATGGAAAGAGAATAGACATTGGCATCAGATCCGAATTCAAATCTCAACTTTGCCGCCTACTGAGAAACTTTGGGTAAATTTCTTCACCTCTCTGGAGTTTCAGTTTTCCTCTGTAAAATGAGAAGACTGGACTGGATCAGTGACAGAATATATAGTTCACTGATTGAGTGTACTGTACTGGCTTGCGTGGGAAGGTCTGAGGGCAGATCCTGGTTGAGTGGGAAAATGTGCTTGAATGACTAGTTAAGTCTAATGTGTATGTGGGAAGGCAAATGGAATGATTGGTTATGTCTCATGTGAGTGTGAGAAGGGAGAATGGCAACATCTTTCTAGATTGCATTTAGAATTTCTGAGTTAGATTACCTTGAAGAGAACTTCAAGGTCTGACATTCTATAGTTTTCAATTCCATATTTTTCTTAACAGTAAGTAGTGAAGGAACATGGCAATAATGGTGTTTGGGGATGGTGATAGTGGTGTAGAATAGCTTCAATTTATCTCTGTAGAACTTGTAGGAGGCAGCCTCTAAGATGGCGCCCAGCGATCCCCACCTTGATATATTTGCTGCTTTGTGTAATTCTCTACTTTTGACTACAGTTGGATTTGTTTTGCTTCTAACAAAATAAATACAGTAGAAGTAATGTGATATCATTTCAGAGGTTAAATTATAAAAAGACTATCTATGGCTTTTCTCTTGGGTTTGTTCTCTCTCCATCTTTCTCTCAGATGCCATGTTGTGAGTCACTTGAGTCACTTGTGACAATGAACTGATATCTCTAGCCAACAGCCAAGGAGGACCTGAGCCTGCCAAGAGCCCCATGAATGAGCCTGGGAATGGACCCCACTAACATGATCATTAAGATGATTGCAGCTTCAGCAGCACCTTGATTATATCATGTGGTGAGATCTTGAGGCAAAGCAGATATGCCGAACCTGGATTCTTGCCCCCTAGAAATCAAGAGGTAATAAATGTTTCAAGCTGCTAATTTGGGGGGTAATATGTTATGTAGCAATAGATAACTAACAGAACTCTAAGTTTGGCAATCACTAAGGCAAGTCTTGACTGGTAATGTGTAGGCCCAAGTTCCACATTCCATTTACTAAGAATTGCCATTGGCTCAGATCTTGATGTGGCCGTGAAGATATCCTCTGCCCATACAGCCACTTGAGTGAGGACCATGGTCACACCTTATTCTGAGCTCCAAACTTCCAACCAGTTTTCCTATATGTTCCACTGGCATCTCCCCCATAACATCTCTGAAATCCTCCCTAGTCTTGTTCTTCTGTTATTCCCTATTCTATGTCCAAGCCCTGAACTTTGGAATCATTAGCGATTCCCCCCTTGCCTTTACTCACTGTATCTTATATCTAGAATCCCTCCAACTGCTGTCCAAGTTCACTACTGTAGTGATGTCCAAGTTCATTACTGTCCATGTTCACTACTAGGATTTCATATCCAATTAGGGTAATACCTTCTCACTATCTCCTTGCTTATGCCCGGACTTCCTCTGTGCTGCAACAGATAAAATGCCTTGCTTTTCTATCACTGGACATTTAATATATAATGTGAAGAAGAGCATGTGAAGATAAAACTATCCCTTATCCCATCCCCATAAAATCTGGTTTATTTTTGTATACTCTTCCAGTGTCTGCCCCTGTACAAAAAATGTATTTCCTTTGATGGTAATAGTGATCTCCACACAATCTTTTACTTTCAGTACTTCATTAAATAATAAGTATTTTCCCAATTTGCTATCTTATCTTAGAAATTATCACATTTATTGGTGCATACTACTCCATGGAGGAGATATACCCTAAGATACTTAACTACTTCTCTATTGGATATTTGAGTCGTTTCTAGTCTTTGTTGTTGTAAGTAACACTGGATTAGTCTTCCTGGATAAAACTGTTTGGCTCTCTTTAATTAATTCACTGTGGTAAATTTGTAGGAAGAGAATTCCTTGGTCAACTCTTCTGAAGACTTTTTGGTACAGGATAGAGGTCCCAAATTTTCTAGAAGATTGATCCTCAGTGATAAGAGTGTAAAACAACATCATTTTATTCACTTTTTAAAAATATATATAACACACTTTTTAAAAGTCCTTAACTTTTTTTCTCCTGAGAGCTTCCTCCCTCTCCTTCTCTAACTCTTCCATGTGTTCCTTGTCGTCCTCTACCTCCTTCTTTTTCTTCTTCCTTTTCCTTTCAATATCAAGCTTTGCACACTGAGGTAGCGCCAGTAAAGAAGTCAAGGTAAACCCTGTGGCATCAGATTGCCTGGGCTCACAGCTCAGCTCTTATCTACTCAAGGAGCAAGAACACCTACACAGTCCTCTCTCGGGTCCTTGCTCACCTAATTTGCAAAATGGGGATATATGACTACTTTCTCATGGAGTTGTTACGGTGCTTAAGTAAGTCAATATACATATAACAATTCAAACAGTGTTGGCCCACTGTGAGTGTGCAATAACTACCAGCCACTGTGACCAAATTATTTCAGATTATTTTCTTAGAACAGAGGCCCAGAAGGAGAATTACCAAGACATAGGCTAAGAGTACTTCTTATTCTCTTTCTAGGCATAATTTCCCAAAAATCATTGCGCCGGTTTCCACTGGTTGGAGGTGACATTTTCAAGGATTCTGCCTCACAGAGGGCTGAAGAGGAAGGCACGGAGGATAAATGATTCACTGTGGCCGTGATGCTGCCTCAGCACTGGGCAACCAGGCCTGCGTCTGAGGAAAAGGCAGCCAGACTCACTGACGTTATGAAATCAGCCACGCAGGGGTGTCAGGCAACGAGCTGATACTGGAGAGAAGTCAAGGAGAAATATGATTGCCTCAGGACAGGGACTGCTCTTGTCAGGAAAATTCCTAGGAACATGAAGAGAGATGTGCTTAAACGGCTCTGTGAGTCATATCCAGGAATTTGTAGAACAAAAGGGCGATCACGCCATGGCCAAGCAGGGCTCCTGACAGAGAGCTTTTATGGAAGGACCAAGGAGGGCCGGCGAACACAGAGCGGACTGAGTCATTACCACCCTGGTGATTCCTGACCCACATTCACAGGAGCCAGTTCCCTTTCTTCTTCTTCTAGGAGGGACATTAATAGTTCAGTTCTTTTCAGTAGACAGGTTCTGGGTATCCGAGGGGCTTAAGAATGACTGACAGAGAGGTCTGCAAGGAACTGGATCCACGCTGATAAGACCTGACTTCCCAAAATAACTTACTCACCAGTTCCTTGTTGCCAGTAACTCAGCAGCAGTTGGGGTATTTTCATGACCGCCTTGAAAGTCAGGGTGCTGGTTGATGCTACTGCTACTGACGATGATGAAAAGAGGGCGAGCGTGTTGATAATGATAATAAGGAAAGGAAGGAGAAATTCATATTTTCTGAGTACACCAGTGTGGGGGGCTTTCATGTACTTGATTGTACTTTATTCTCACACCCCACTCCCTGCCCCCAGGAGAGGTGGAAATAATCACTCCCCTTGTACAGATGTGACTCACAGGGGTTAAAGGTCTTACCTATGGTCACACAGCTGCTGAGTGCCTGCCAGGACCTTAAAATTTCCACCCTCACTTCAAACCCTGGCCTTTCCCTCTACACCACATGCAGTAGATGAAAACGCCGCATGCATACGCACCCTAACCTGGGTAAAAGACCCCCATGTAGCCATTCCAAAGGGCACTGGACCATTTCTTCTTCTTCTTCTTCTTTTTCTTCTGCTGCTTCTTTTTCTTTTCTCTCTCTCTTTTTTTTTTTTTTTTTGTAATTATACCACTAACTTTGCTGACTGGCTTAGACTCTGTCTTCTGTTGTAACAAAGCCAACTGAACACTTTATTTCTGCCAGGCCTTTCAAATAGAAACCAGCTCCAGATTTTTGATAACAGTCTGGAGATTTGGGGACCAAAGCAGCCTGATCACCCTGGTTTAGGCCACGAGAATGGCCAGCAGCCTTCTACAGTGATCCTAAGTGACTTGAATCCCACCTGGGGCAGCCATGAGATTTCTCAGCAGAGAAACTGTTCCCAGTTGATTTTCTTTCCTGAGCAGCCAGAGAGCCCTTTTGGTCTTGCCCACTGGGAGCAAACCTGAGGCTGCCCGGCTTGTCAGAGTGCCCAGCAAGTTTGTTGACCTGATTAACCTATGATAATTATCTTCTGAAGCTACACGGTGGGCAGAAGGGACCAGACAGACAGCCCTGTTGGCTCGGCTTTCACAGCTCATTTCCACAGGGCATTCCCCTCTGGGTCTCTGGACATGAGCTAAGTTCATTCCCACATATTTCTTTCCTTTTTCAGCTTGTCCTCTCCCCTGCCCTCTATCATGCACATGCTGGGGTCACCAATTTCCTTGTACAAAGAGATGCAGAGTGGAGAAGAGAAAGAAAGGTGAATTGCTCATCTCCAGGATAAGCTAAACAGTGTAATGCATATTTAATATGAATGCTTTGCAAAGCAGTAGTCATGTCTCCCAAGAGTTATGGTGTTTTTCAGGCAAACAAGAGAAGGGAATTTCCCAAAACACTCTTCACTACAAAAAGGAGAATGTCAACTCTTTTCTAAATTGGCCTAGTCTGGAGGAGTGGTGGTCACAACTTGGTTTTTATGGTTCCAAACCTGGTTTGAGGCTTGGTCTTACACTTTCTTGGTCTTCTGACCTTGAGCTGATTTTTTTTTTTTTTCAAACTTCTCGAAGCCTCAGTTTCTTCATATGTCAAGTGGGAATAGTGAGACCTAGCCACAGGGTTGTTATAAGGCTGGAATGAGAAAACATAGGTAAGAACCTTAGCATGGTGTCTGCTGCAGAGAAACATACAGTAATTGGATGATGTTTTTGCATTTCCTTTTATTACGTGGCATGTCACAGCGAAGGCAAAGTCTAAGAACCATACAGTCCTACAGGTCAGGCACCATAAAGCAAAGTGGAGTCAGGAGTCCAGGAGCCATGGCATGAAGGGATTCCTGAGGGGACCCTCTTCTGAAGGTGCAGCACTGCCTTTTCTGCCATAAAGGAGAGTGACTGAGTGTTGTGCTCAGAAAACGGTGTATGACAGGGGTGATTTGCTTCAGCCCTAAGAGACTGGGAACAAGAACTTCTTTTCATAAACCACAATGCCCCTTGAGCATTATGACTTCATTTTTTACTTGAAGTAAGGCTCAAAAAAGCATCTATCAAATGATACCCATCCACTTGAAAACCCCGATCTGCCTCAGCAGTAGGCAGGGGAAGGTCACGTCATGTTCTAGGCCAGTGTGATTGAGGTCAGCTTTTCTGTTCCTTCAGATCAATTCCCTCTTTTGCTCATGCGAGGGGACCTGGTGCCAAGACATGTGAATCATCTGTTACTTACATTTGAAAGGGAAAAAAGTATAACGATGCTATATAAAATTTGGAAAAAGAAAACTAGCCGAGCAAAACCACTTTGAGTTTTCTTATTTTCCTTATCTGAATCTGCTCAGATTTTAGGTAATCATAATCATTACAGACATTTAAAATGTTTGCTTCTTTCATCTAAAATCGTATCATAAGTCTTTTATTCTTTCTCATAGCCTTTGCGGCTGTCATTGTAGATTTTCCCATAGTATTCCTGTCCCCCGATGTCGGACACTTGGGTGGTTTCACATTTTTTCATTAGTCAGGCTAATACTGAGAAGAGCATTATCTTCTGCAGATGCATTTTATTTTTTTAAATGATTTTTTTAGGGGGTATAAATTCCTAGTTTGGAATGACTCATAATTCTTGATATTTATTACCAAATTGCTTTCCACAAGACCTGTGCTAATATTTTTGCCCCCAGAATATTACACTCACAGAATTGCTGGACTTGGGTGTTACTTACTTATTTGTAATTTGCTAATCCTTTGTCTTATGACTTGTGAACATAGCCATGCCTCTTATTAACTGTTTGCATTTTCCTCTCAGATGGTCTGTTTTTGCAAGAACAGAACCTAAGTTGGGTATCCTACATGTGACTGTGACAGGTCAGCCCCAGCTGCCCTGAGGGGTCACATTTCTCATTCTACCCTGGCCCTGGAAATCTGGTCTTCTGACGCTGGTGCCCTGCTCTCAACCCACTTTGCAAGCACTCTGGGAAGAAAGGGTATGCACGGTAGGGGTACAAAGTTTAGTGGTGGCGGCGGGGGGCCAAAAAGGAACACGCAGTATGGGGCAGGGGAGTCCTCAGGATCAAGATAGGTTGCTCAGGGAATGCCTTTCAGAGGAAAAGCTTAGGCTGACAAGAGAAGGACGAATTAGAGCTTAGCAGGCCAAGACAAAGGGAAATGGCACCCCCTCTGCCATTACCACCATCTCATTCCCCATCTCCGTATCCTCACAGGACTTGAGTCATGCTGAGATGCACACTTTCATGCCCAGAGTTTGCTCACACTGTTCCCTGCGTCCAAACCTCCTCTTCATTCTTAAACACTGACTCAAATCTTATGTAGTCTTCAAAGCCCATGTGAAACTCACTTCTTCTAACTTCCCTGTCCCAGTCTGAAGGTGGAGGTGACAACAAAGGAGAATTCCTCTTCCTCCGCGTGACCTCCCACAGCACTTCGCATGTACGGCAGCCGCAGCTTTCATCAGTTTTTGCCTCTTCCACTGAACCGTGAACTTGGACTCTGTGTGACTCCTCTCTCCGTGTTGCCTTTGCTGCACTCAGGGCCTGACTCAGGGGGTGCCGGCTGCCTGCTGAGCCACGATAAACTCATTGAAAGATCATCTCTTGAAATTCAATCCCTAAGCACCATTGCTGGAACTCAGTAGCTTCTCAATAAATAAATACATGCTGAATACATTTAAATAGTCAAGTTCAATTTCAACTAGGTCTCCCTTTAGGGAATCACTATTTTTTTCCAGTGGCATTTGCACAGGAGTCCACATCCTATTTAATGGGGTTTTCTCTATGGCCTGAGAAACCAGAGCCTTCCTGATGATCATCCATGGACTCTTACCAGCCTCACCCACCACTGGGCAGGCCAAAGCATGTCTCCTTAACACACAGCCCTTTTCCCTCCTTGTGAGAAAACCAAACCTACTCTGCTATCTGAGATGAATAACCCCTGCTAAAATAGAACCCACTGAGTCTTCCAGCCAAGGAGGCGGCTGGCGGAGATGGGGGGAGGTGAGCATGTTTTGAAGCATAAAATTTCCCAGGATTAGGGCATTTCATTAGGAGACTTCTGGATGTGTTTTTCTCTCTAAAGACTCAAATGAAAGTCCAGAGAATTTACCAACTACAGGGAACCATTCTTTACCAACAGGAGCTCTGTTGCCCATTAACTATAAACAAGTATGTGCGTTGATCTAACAAATGCCTATTTATTTTGGGGGGGCTTACCCTGTTTCATTTTTAATTAAAATCGTTGCATTGATTTGTTTTTAAAATAATGGTGAAGACTCTGATTTTTGTAGGTTGAGAAATAAATTATCATTTGAAGGATTAGAGTGGCTCTTCTTTTGATTTTAATAAAGATTAGAAGAAGAAAAAGAGGCACAAAGGAATGAATGCTGCTCCCCCAATATAATGAGGTAGACGGCTTCCCCCCTTGATCAAACAAAAGAACAAATGTATTAAACAAAGAGTATAGATTTGACAAACCATCTCTGCTCTCACAAAGGATTTTCGAGAGGATTTGGAAAGTTGTAGCGTGACCGTGTTCTGTTATTTCTGAGTGTATTAAAGCCAGTACTCTGTGAGCTTAGGTATTGTTTTTGTGTGTGCTTTGCTTCCCGGCAATAGAGTCTTTCTTTAAGAAAAGCAATTGGGAGATACCCTGGTCCTGGTTAATCTGTTCCCCCTTTCACACACCAGACCATTGTCTGAATGTGCTTCCCGAGAGGCACGGGCATTGTGTCCTGGGCCCCTCTCCCAGGTCAGCAGCCCGTACAAAGGGAACAGCACATCTTGGGAAGAGCCCGCTGGATTTCCACTTGACACCAGAGCAGCCTTGCTTTGTACAAGCCTCCATGCAAAAGGTGCGATTCCCAAGGAAAAACAAACAAATGAAAAACAAAGCAAAACAAAACAAAAAAACAAAGCAAGGAACAAATGTGTGGTGGTGTTTGTTCCACCCAGACCCTCCACCCCAAAGGGGAAGGATCTGGAAAACTCCTGCCACCCTCATGGGTGACTGCAGGGCTCTGAAGGCTCAGTAAAAGATTCATCTCTGTGCGGTGCTGAGGGTCTGGCTGCATTTCTAGAATAGGAAGCTCTGGAACTGTCCTTTTGTTCCTGTATCCCTTGTGATTTCCCACCCAGATGCAGAGACAGGGCCAGCTCTCTCTACTCCTATCTGTCAACTCTGGCAACGCACCCCAGGAGTTTCACTCAACCTTACACAAAGGTGGTCCTTTTCATATTGATATTCAATTACTACCCCTTCACTGGATTTTTCAGTGAATATGGACCATATTTTTCAGTAAATATGGGCACACACACACATACACACACACACACACACACCCCTGGATAGCTCTTGATCTTCCTCTCCCCCTTTCCTTCTCTTCTCCAAAGAAGCTTTTTTTTTTTTTTTTTTTAAAGATTTTATTTATTTATTTGTCATAGAGAGAGAAGCGAGAGTGAGCACAGGCAGACAGAGTGGCAGGCAGAGGCAGAGGGAGAAGCAGGCTCCCGGCCGAGCAAGGAGCCCGATGTGGGACTCGATCCCAGGACGCTGGGATCATGACCTGAGCCGAAGGCAGCCGCTTAACCAACTGAGCCACCCAGGCGTCCCCCAAAGAAGCTTTTTAAATGTGCTCTATTCTTGCCACATCTCCAGGCTTCAACTCCTGCTTCCTGCTCAAGTCTCTGCAGTGTGAGGGCTGGCTTCGCCCCCACTCAGGACCCCAGCCTGGCTGAGGTCACCAGCAACTGCCGTGTTATTAAAGGCCTTATTTATTTACTGTCTCTTCTTCCAGATGATGAGTGCTTTCAGGATTGGGGTCAGACTTTATTCATCTCTGTGTTCACAGCACCATGATACCCAGGACCTATTTGACTAAATGAGCTTATTCCAGAACTATCACATTGTCACAGCTTCTAGAGTTATGGAAACAAAATAACATGTCCTGAGCAAATAATACATGGGAATAGCCATGTACATTTTCTCGGTGTCATCTTTATTCCCAAGGGTGTTTGGCAGCTGAGGCCGTTGAGACTGGAAGAGACTAAGCAACGTGCTCTAGATCCCACGGCCAGTAAATAGAGAACGGCAAATTTAGGATTGTTTTCAAGGCATTTCTGTTCTTTGGGCTGGTGTGGGTTGTGGTTTAAATGATGGAGGCGTTGAGAATACTTCATACAAATGGAAGACTCCCTCGAGGTATCCCCAGAGGTTCAAGAAGTGAGGGCCAGTCCCAAGCTGCCATCACGGCTAGAGAGATTGATTTTGGGAAGCTCACAACTTTCATAATTGGTAAAGGGACAGTAGTGACAATGAATAATGTGAGACTTAAGTTCTTCTATTGCAATAACTGGTGTTAAATTTATTAATTTTGTTAATTCAATTAATTTTCAAAACAACCCTATGTGAATGTTTCTATTACTAGTCCTATCTTATTGATGAGAACATTGAGGCAAAGAGAGGTTAGAAAACTACTCAAGGTCATACAGCCAGTAAGTGATGGAACCGAGATTCAAACCCAGACAAGTATCGTTCCAGGTCTAGTCCTGCAACCACTGCAGTACCCCAAGAAGTAATTCCCTTCTTTCTGAAAGTCCTCAAGTTGCCACATTTGCCTTGATCTTCTCCTTAGAGTATGAACCCCAAAACGAAGTAAGCATTCCAGAAGTCATCTGATGTAGCATAATTCACACACGGCTCAGTTTTCGAGGCTACGTCACATAAGTTAATGTATGCTACTTATGCTGTTCTTCCTGTTGACCATACCTCCTGAGCCTTTTATCAATGGGCCACTAGGACATTCTCCCATGCTTTTTTGATGGGTATTTGGGGCATAAGTACAGGCAGGTCCTTAAATTTATCTTTGCTAAATTTCACCTTCAATGATTTCTGTGAGTGCTAAAGTGCATAGGATTTGGAATCAGAGAACCTCGAATTTGGAGTCTACTTTCCCACTTAGGAGTTATTTGATCTTGGGTAATATCCACTAACTATGCTTGTCTCAGTTTTCCCATCTGTAACTTAGGGCTAATGGTATCAACTCTAGAGAACTTGGGAATTCACTGAGAGAAGAACTTTAAAAATTATATTCCTATTATCATTATAACTGCAAATGTTTCAAGAACCTCTCAAAAGTCATGAAACAATGGCAATGTACCTTTTCTTTGCTTTTGCTTTTATTCATAGGCATTACATTTATGTTGTTTATATAACCATTCCTGCAAGGTTTCTAGCAATTTGCATTTATTTCTTCAAAAGTCTTCATAATTATTTACTGAGCAATGGAATATGAAATACCTATTCCTAGAAATGCTTCTAGTGAGCTTTAATACTTGTAGAACAACTTCAGTAATACAGTTTTCTGCACAAAGTGTTAATAGAGGATTATCACCTTCTGGAGATAGAACCTGGACTGAGGCACATCAAACAAACAGCCCGATGATTTTATGGCTTCTGTCTCTGGCCGAGTCAGAGGCAAGGGTCATTTCCAGTTTTCAGGCTTACTCTGGGGGCTGAACTGCCAGCCCGTCATTGGAAATATGAGAGAATAAGAGAAGAAAAAAGATAACTTTTATTCCTGATCCAGATCAGAATTGCACCTTTATAATATGATCTCTCAAACCATCTGAACTACAAAATTCTGGAACCTTTTGCTAACCTGGACTTTCAAAGTCAACCTGATCCTCTGGCATTATGCTGACTTCTCAGATTCTTCCATGACAGGCTCTGATCACTTATATCTGCCTGAGCCTTGCAGACTTAGAGGGCTTCCCGCCTTGCCCACCGCCTTGCTGACATCAGACACCTTCCTAACCCTCAAGTCTTCCACAATCCCCCGGCCTACAGTGTGAGCTGCAGATCAAACTCTGCTGTTACCAGTGTGGAGAGAGCTATAAACTACAGTCTTGAAAGGCTCTATTAGATCTTCAAGATGAGGAAAATTCATAATAAAATAAATTTTTCCTATGTTCAGGCAATGGACACCTGCACAGCTGATTAAAATTGGCTTTGAAGCTAATGGGCAGGCAATAAAACTTAAAACCTAGCAGTTAATTTGGTTAAGATTTTGGAGTGAGACAGACTTGTATTTGAATCCCAGCTCTTTTCATTGTTGATAGAACGTAGGAGCAAGATATTTCCTTCCTAAGTCTCAGTTTTATCACCTGTAAGATGGAGAGAATAATTCCCATCTCATAGGATTTTTATAAGGATTCCATTAAATAATGTGTAATGTATCTACCACAGTGAGTGCTTTATGCATAATAAGCACTTCATAAGTACTAGTGTCTATTATTTAATTTGATGTGGTACTCATTCTCCATGATTCAGCCCAGCCTGCCTGACCTCAACATCCATGCTCTTTCCACTATGCTGGATGGTCTCAATTTTTCCATTTATGACTTCAAACCTATCAGGTGGCTTATGAGGTCTTTCTCCAGTTGTCGACTATTGGATTTTTTATTTCAATGACTATAGTTTTAATTTCTAGAAATTCTAGTTCATTCTTTTTAAAGTAGCTATTCTTTCTTTTTTTCCAGAGTATCTCATTTTTTGGAAGCTCTTTTTTTATGCCTTTAAACTTTTTAGTACACTTGTTTTATAGTATCTTTGAAATGGATTATCTGAGTTCTTTAGAATGTAATTCTATCTTTGCTTTTGCTGACATTCACTCATGATAGATCAATTTTGAGATATGTTTTTAGTTTTGCATTGAGAGTTCATCTTGAGACAGGGTCTTTATTTGTGGAAGACTTGTTCATTTTTTACTGAGGTTATTTGCCCATAAAGGTGGTGATATTTGCTTCTTGTAGATACCCCAGGAGTATTAGAAATCTAGAACCTATTTTTTGTAACAGTCCAGCTTGAGGGTTTCAGGATCATATGAGTTAGTATAAATGAGGGCCACAAAAACACTGTGTACAAGTTGGTGGTTGGAAATTTCAAGCAGATATTTTTTCTAACTGCAAGCTAGTTGAGGAGATAAGCTTTCTTCTCATCCCTTTGGGGATACACAGATTATTTTCAGTTTATCCTTTTACTGAACATGCTATTCTTTTTTTTTTTTTTTTAATTTTTTTATTTTTTTCAGCATAACAGTATTCATTATTTTTGCACCACACCCAGTGCTCCATGCAATCCGTGCCCTCTACAATACCCACCACCTGGTGCCCCCAACCTCCCACCCCCCACCCCTTCAAAATTCTCAGATCGTTTTTCAGAGTCCATAGTCTCTCATGGTTCACCTCCCCTTCCAATTTCCCTCAACTCCCTTCTCCTCTCCATCTCCCCTTGTCCTCCATGCTATTTGTTATGATCCACAAATAAGTGAAACCATATGATAATTGACTCTCTCTGCTTGACTTATTTCACTCAGCATAATCTCTTCCAGTCCCGTCCATGTTGCTACAAAACTTGGGGATTCATCCTTTCTTTCTTTCTTTTTTTTTTTTTTTTTTTTTTTTTTTTTACAGCGTTATAAACATATATTTTTATCCCCAGGGGTACAGGTCTGCGAATCGCCAGGTTTACACACTTCACAACACTCACCATAGCACATACCCTCCCCGATATCCATAACCCCACCCCCTCTCCCAACCCCCTCCCCCCATCAACCCTCAGTTTGTTTTGTGAAATTAAGAGTCACTTATGGTTTGTCTCCCTCCCAATCCCATCTTGTTTCATTTACTCTTCTCCTACCCCCTCAACCCCCCATGTTGCATCTCCTCTCCCTCATATCAGGGAGATCATATGATAGTTGTCTTTCTCCGATTGACTTATTTCGCTAAGCATGATACCCTCTAGTTCCATCTACGTCGTCGCAAATGGCAAGATTTCATTTCTTTTGATGGCTGCATAGTATTCCATTGTGTATATATACCACATCTTCTTTATCCATTCGTCTGTTGATGGACATCTAGGTTCTTTCCATAGTTTGGCTATCGTAGACATTGCTGCTATAAACATTCGGGTGCACGTGCCCCTTCGGATCACTACGTTTGTATCTTTAGGGTAAATACCCAGCAGTGCAATTGCAGGGTCATAGGGTAGTTCTATTTTCAACATTTTGAGGAACCTCCATGCTGTTTTCCAGAGTGGTTGCACCAGCTTGCATTCCCACCAACAGTGTAGGAGGGTTCCCCTTTCTCCGCATCCTCGCCAGCATCTGTCATTTCCTGACTTGTTAATTTTAGCCATTCTGACTGGTGTGAGGTGATATCTCATGGTGGTTTTGATTTGTATTTCCCTGATGCCGAGTGATATGGAGCACTTTTTCATGTGTCTGTTGGCCATCTGGATGTCTTCTTTGCAGAAATGTCTGTTCATGTCCTCTGCCCATTTCTTGATTGGATTCTTTGTTCTTTGGGTGTTGAGTTTGCTAAGTTCTTTATAGATTTTGGACACTAGCCCTTTATCTGATATGTCATTTGCAAATATCTTCTCCCATTCTGTCAGTTGTCTTTTGGTTTTTTTAACTGTTTCCTTTGCTGTGCAAAAGCTTTTGATCTTGATGAAGTCCCAAAAGTTCATTTTTGCCCTTGCTTCCCTTGCCTTTGGTGATGTTCCTAGGAAGATGTTGCTGCGGCTGACGTCGAAGAGGTTGCTGCCTGTGTTCTCCTCAAGGATTTTGATGGATTCCTTTCTCACATTGAGATCCTTCATCCATTTTGAGTCTATTTTCGTGTGTGGTGTAAGGAAATGATCCAATTTCATTTTTCTGCATGTGGCTGTCCAATTTTCCCAACACCATTTATTGAAGAGGCTGTCTTTGTTCCATTGGACATTCTTTCCTGCTTTGTCGAAGATGAGTTGACCATAGAGTTGAGGGTCCATTTCTGGGCTCTCTATTCTGTTCCATTGATCTATGTGTCTGTTTTTGTGCCAGTACCATGCTGTCTTGATGATGACAGCTTTGTAATAGAGCTTGAAGTCCGGAATTGTGATGCCACCAACTTTGGCTTTCTTTTTCAATATTCCTTTGGCTATTCGAGGTCTTTTCTGGTTCCATATAAATTTTAGGATTATTTGTTCCATTTCTTTGAAAAAAATGGATGGTACTTTGATAGGAATTGCATTAAATGTGTAGATTGCTTTAGGTAGCATAGACATTTTCACAATATTTATTCTTCCAATCCAGGAGCATGGAACATTTTTCCATTTCTTTGTGTCTTCCTCAATTTCTTTCATGAGTACTTTATAGTTTTCTGAGTATAGATTCTTAGTCTCTTTGGTTAGGTTTATTCCTAGGTATCTTATAGTTTTGGGTGCAATTGTAAATGGGATGGACTCCTTAATTTCTCTTTCTTCTGTCTTGTTGTTGGTGTAGAGAAATGCAACTGATTTCTGTGCATTGATTTTATATCCTGACACTTTACTGAATTCCTGGACAAGTTCTAGCAGTTTTGGAGTGGAGTCTTTTGGGTTTTCCACATACAGTATCATATCATCTGCGAAGAGTGATAGTTTGACTTCTTCTTTGTGAACATGCTATTCTTAATGGATCCTATTGTTTTACAAATGACTGAGTTCTGACTCTCCCTACCTTGCTTCACCCCACACCTCATCTCCTAGCCCAACATGGACTTTAAAACCTCAGCCCCTAGGTTACTGAGAGTGACCATCCCTGCCTTCGGTCACCTCAGGGCAGCTACACCATTAGCACACATGCTTACAACCTTGCTTTTGAGTTTCTTCCTCATTTCTGACCTCTAAACTTTGAGGATTTCTCTTTCTTGTGATCCATCCATGCAACTAAAAGGATGTTGGTTGTATTTTGTCAAGCACTTATAGACATTTGGAAAGGGATATTTTTCAAAAGCTCTACTGCACAGAATGTTGGAACCAAAGTTTGACAATGGAAGCTTTTCTTCTGTTAATCAAGACATCCCATCTTTAGTGTTTCCTTTACCATGAACATCTCTGCTGCAAGGATGGTGTTCATGGGAGGGGACTGGCCCGAGGGTTGTTCTCTAACAACCTGAGGTGTGTCTTCCTTAAGGCTTAGCTGTTTAACTATTTCATGCTCTTTGGCCCATAAAATGGGCTCCGTCATTTCAACCAAAACTATAAGGTGTTAAGCAATATCTGATATGACTGCCATTTCTCTCAATTCGTATGTTCCTGCTCTTGCAATATTTCCCCCAAGGGAATGAGAGAAATATCTGATGACATATGCATATGTTTCCTATGTACACAAAGAACCTTCCAGAACTGACGTCTGAAGAGAAGGAAGATATCTGCATTTGCTGGGCCACATGCATCGTGGAAGGGAGAACCACTTGTATTGCTTTGGGTAATGACAACTAATTTCCCTTCAAAAATGATTGGCCATTTCCATTGCTCAAGCCCATTAGGTCTTACCTCACCCCAAACAAGAAAAAACTAGAAGCATTTGCCAGAGCGGGAACTAAACCTCTATCAATTCAAGCACATACTGCTACCTTCCTCTTACCACTTTTTATACAGAAATGAGCTTCAGATCTTCTCAATAAAAGTCACTAAGTCTGTACAATCCAGACGGCCTCTCTTTGTCCTGGAAGATGTGTCTGTTTTGTTTCATATCACCTCATTCTGCAGTAAATTGTGACTTCTGGGGCACAGGGGCAGCACAATTACCGAGCTACTCTTTCAAGGGCTTAGGCTAGAAGAGTGAAGGAGCACAATGTTTGCTGATTGGCAAGAAGCCACAGGATTATTTTATTTTAACTAGGGATATATGAGGCATGGAGAAAAGAACATCAACTCTGGAATCAGCCAGAAATGAGTTCCAGTCTCCGTTCTGTACCTCACCAACAGTGTGATATTCGGCAAGCTACAAAACTTTGCCAAGCCTCAGATGTATGAATTAGAACCAGTTTGTAAGGCGTGGGAAGCTGGTATGTGTGAGAGGCCTAATTGTGGGGCAAGCACGGCACAAGAGAGGAGATTTTAGAGCCATCCAGAAGTAGGCTCAAATTTTGGCTCTGCTGTTTCTTTTTATCTCAAGTGGGAACAACACCTGCTGTATAAAGAGTGTTGTGAGGACTGACATTCGTGAGAAAAATCTCTTAAACACTCAGTCCACAATGTAAGATGCTCCCCCCCACTTTTATTTTGCTTGTTGGCACAGTCCTTGGTGAGGCACAAACCCAGTCCTGTCCTTTGCTCCTTGAGGGACTTGGTGACTTGACTCAGCTCTACCCTTCAGGTGCCCTCCGTGCAGGAGGGGGCAAGTCGTGCAGGTTTTCACTGAAGTAAGATGACCCTTTCATTCTCCTTCCCTCAATTTTTCAGACAGAGGAGGGGTTATTGGGAGCAGAGAATGGCTCCAGGCCAGCAGGGTCACTTCCTGCCTAGCACCTGGCCCTCCCACAGAGCTTTCCATCTGACAACCTCTGGGACAGTGACAACAGGACCCCGGCAAGGGGCCACTGGCCAAAGCTTGGCCTTAAATTCCTGAGAGGTCTCTGGAATTTTCTGGAGACAGACAGGGCTCTGTCAGCAGCCCACAGCCTGGAAAGGGGTGAACAGGGTGTATGGCAGGCTATTACTCTGAGCATGCTCCCTCCCTGAGGCTTGTGGTTTTTGAGCTTTAATCGCGGAGATCACAGCCATCCTGTTTTATTATAGTGCCAAACAGGGCCACCCCGGTCCAGCCCGGGTGATGGCAGCTCCTTCCGGAGACCCTCAGCCTGGCCTCGAGAAGCAATGGCTGCCAGGCCCCAGCGCCTCCTGTGGGGTTTGTGTTTCCCTTCCTATTAAATCCTCTCTGTGCTCAGAGGGCCGTTCCACTTTCCCATCTCTCCAGCTCTGCCTCTGGCTTCTTTAAAGGCTTCAGTGTTTCCTCAAATTAAGAGACCCAGCTGCTCGAGGCCCTTTGTTCAGTGTCTCCAGGATGACCTTTCAGATAATTCGTCCCCACTTGCAGGGGCTGAGCTTTGCTGGTATTTAGACTCAGAGCTTCCTTGGCTAATCGGAATTTATTATCTTCTTTGTTAGGAGACTATGAGGTTCTTTTTCTCCATGGAGGGCTGTCTTCTGGGTGAGTGATACATGGGCTGGCCTTGGCTCTCTAATCCTGGCAAGTCCCGTTTCCAGGTTGTGTCTCCATGGGCCCCCGAGACTCTAACCCTGTGTGTGTGTGTATGTGTGTGTGTTTGTGTATGCGCGTGCGTGCGCGCGCGTGCGCGTGCGTGCGCACGCTCACTTGACCATGGAAAATAAAGACTTTCAGGTCTCAGGATCCTTTGGGGATAAAGGAAGCGATTAGAGATGAAGGAACATGGAGTCTTCTGTGGTTTCAGATTCACAGCTTTACTATGGCTGTTTAATTATTCTTGCAAATCTGATTAAATCTTGTTGAGTTTTTTTTTATTGTGGCAAAATATACACAACATAAACCACTTTAATCATTTTTAAGTGGACCGTTCAGTACCATTAAGTACCTTCTCACTGTTGTACAACCATCACTGACATCCATCTCCAGAACTTTCTCATCAACCCAAATTAAAACTCTATACCCATTAAACACAAACTCCCCATTCTTTATTCCAGCTAGCCCTAGGAAATTATTGTTCTACTTTCTGTCTTATGAATTTGACTATTCTAGGTACCCATGTGAGTGGAATCCTATGGTATTTGTGGGATAACATCCCATTGCATGGATATGCCACATATTGTTTATAGTCACTCATCGAGGGACATTGGGGTTGTTTTAACCTTTCAGCTACTGTAAATAATATTGCCATGTACATTTGTGTACAAATATCTATTTGGGTCGACTACTTTCAATTCTTTGGGTATATACCTACAAGTGGATTTGCTGGATCATATGGTAATTTTATTTTTAATTTTTTGAGAAACCACCATGCTGTTTTCTACAGCAGCTGTACCATTACTTTGTTGTTGTTGTTGTTTTATAATAGCCATCCTAATGAGTGTGAGGTGTGTTTATTGAATTATGAGGGTGATAAAAATGAAAACTGCAATAGTGATCATTTATTAAATTCACACCATGTATTAAATATTTAGCACAAATGACCTCACTGAATCTTCAAGACAACCCTCTGTGGCTTGTTGTTATCTCTATGTTACAGAAGGGAAAACTGAAACTCAGAAAAGTATGAACTTGCTCAGAATCAAGCAACTGGAAAGGAGCAGAGCTGGAAATCATGTGCAGGGCTGTCGAAATCCCACATCCAGGCTCTTTCTACTATGCGACTTTTCTTCTAACTACATTTAGATGGGTGTTACATAAGTATTTGCTATTATTATTTTCCTGCATAATTTCTTTCAATTCTTCTTTCCAGTTGCTTTGTCATCCAAGCAGATTAAAGGAAAGAAACATATCTTTTTTGTCCTTCACATTTTTCCCACAAAACTAGTATAAGCACTTAGTCAACTTATTCAAACATTCACCAAGACTTTGAGATGCCCACGATCCAAATTTCTGCAAATTTTCTTCTAACTATGCATAGTGGAACTCTCTGTATACATTCTGATACCCCACCCCTCTGTCACATGGCTATACTTACTTTCTTTTCCCACCATCAGGCCCCAATCTTCCACTCTTCTAGCCTTTTCAGTGGTGTTTTCAATCTCTCTTGAACCTCAAAGGTTCTTTTGCAATAACATTAATCTTTATTGCAAAAGACTGCTACATTCTCTTAGTATGGATTTATCTCCCCAAATTTTACCCCAAATAAATAAATAAAATGGAATGCCACACTTCAACAGCAGAACCTAGTTTGTTTTTCTGCTGTGAAGCCGAACATTTATTGATGAATCCATATTGTACTGACAGCAACTCCTTCAATAATTTCATGGGTTGTGTAGCAGTTGGTAATAGTGCATGCATGTGGGCAGGGAGAACTATGCAAATATCAGTAATAATTATGCTTGGTGTATGCAAATTCCACCAGGTATTTTCAGAAATTAATCTTCCAAATTACTTTTGCACAATTCAGGAAAATTGAAATGTGCATTTAAATAATTGTAGAAAAATTTAAAAGCAATCCCCACTCATTTAAATCATCCAGTTAAGGTGCTATTATAAACAAAAGGATTGTAGATATTTAAGACACAGCAGCCATACTGTCAAAACAGAATTACAAGGATCATGAGCACTATGCTTTGTTTGTAGACAACTTAAACAGGGATGACATTGTTCAGATTATTTTGTTTGGCTTAAAAGTTTATTATTAATATTCCTCAAAGATCATTCCTGAAAAGAAGAATTATTGTTTTGTTTGTTCTTATTTATATATCTTCATGTGTTTATATCTCCATTTATCAGCCCACCCACCCATCAAGTGTATGTTTTAAGCATGACTGTGTGCCAAGGACTGAACTAAGTTCAATTACAGGGGTAAGAAAACCTTTTGTCTTGTGCCTCCTGCCCAGTGTGGGTCACAGACTTACATGGTTTGGCCATGTTGGGATCTTTAAATTTCCTCCATGAGTTTAATATCAACTGGAACTTTGTATGAAAGCTAGATTTTCTTTTTGGGCAATAATTAGTGCATTACACAGGTAAAGCACTTTCAGTGTCTTCTGTTTTGATGTAGTTCGAAGTAATCAAATTATTACCAGGGCTTTAAATGATGAAGATGACCTTAGATTTCCTGAACTTCCTTGAATACTTGATATGAAGTTCTTAGGGAAAATATGATTGGACTAGGAGATAAAGGATAGTAAGGTACACAAGCCCCATCTACAAAAAGCTTCCACCTCATGGATGTGTGGGACAAGGAGTAATAAGCCTATTAATAAAGCTTGTGATTAGAGTGTTCTAATAACAGTCCATAGACATTTGGAGGAGCGAGGGATCTCCTTCTTCCATGGATGATTGAAATGTTTTCAGGAGATCGTTGAGTTGTGCCTTGGGAATGGGTTTTACAAAACGGGTGGTGGAAACAGCTTTGGAAGAGGGAGTTCTTCAAGGCTTTTGACCTTGGCTCACTCAACAGCTACATGACTATAAAGTCTTAACAATGAGCCTCATCTGTAAGATGAAGATGGTGACACACTAACCTCAAAGATTTTAGGGAGGACTTAGCTTATATTTTCCAAAATGCTCAGTCAGTTATATTAAGCAAGGAATCCTAGCAGATGAGATGTCCTACCACAAAGGCACAGAAGTTGGAGGAAGAAAGATGTATTTGAACACTGGTGACAAGGCCAGCTTGCCTGAAACTTACATTTCTTCTATAAAAATCCAGAGGCAGTAACCACAAATTTGACATTTGTCTGTTCAGTGACTTTGAATTTATCACTGAACTGTTTGGATATTTAATTGCCTATCTCTAAAATGGGTCAAGAAAACAAGCTGTCCCAAGTGGTAGGAGGTAAGATGCAGAAATGTCTGCAAGTAAGTCCTCTCTGTTTCTCTTCTGATTGATTCATTTGATTATTTCTTATCATTTTTGCCTAGGGATGACATCCTGGTAAAAATACACACTTCTTTGGTCACATGTCCTAAGTCAGCTAAGATGGTCTTCATAATGAGCATTGTTCTGATCTAGAACATAGGTTTGAGATAGCCTCATTATTTTTATTGTTACATTTTAAACCAGTGTAGCATTCTTTCTTCCTTCCTTTCTTTCTTCCTTCCTTCCTTCCTTCCTTCCTTCCTTCCTTCCTTCCTTTCTTGAGAGCAACATTAAAAGAATCCCTTCAAGGAGGTGCATGGGGGTTAAATAGGGGATGGGGATCAAGGAGTGCACCTGTGATGAGCACAGGGTGATGTATGCAAGTGTTGAATCACTATATTGTAGACCTGAAACTAATATTACACTGTATGTGAACTAACTAATTTAAATAAAAACCTTTACAAATAAATTAGCAATCTTATTCTCATTGACTCATTTGGTGGAAACAATTTATTCTCATCCTAACTGATGAGATCTGGGTTCTTAGATCAGACAATCTATTGTCATGTTTTCCTACATTTTTGAAAAAGCACAGATTAGCTTTTCTTTTCTGGTTTCCCATGACTACATCTGTGATCCTAGAAATAGCACACGGATAGCAGAAATCAGAACAGGTAGAAAGGCAGAGAAAGAAGGTAGGAAACACACAGAGGACAGTGTCTTTTTCATTTTTCACTTATACATTCAACTATCATCTTGCACTTATTAATTCAACAGTTATGAAGTTCCTGCTCAGTAGCTGTGTAAGAGCCAAAAAGAATACTCGAGGAGATTTAATCTGTACCTTCAACAGACTTGAGAGTTTAGGGTAGGGTGCTTGGTAATAGCAATTGCCAATGTTTTTATCGAGGATGTTCCTATGCTCCAGAAGTTGCTGGGGGAGGGAATGAGTAACTGCCTAGGAGAGCTCAGAAGGCCTCACACAGGAGAGGATATTAAACGGGGTCATGAACACGAGAAAGAAAAGAGATAAAGGGCATTCCAGGAAGGGGGAATTACTACTTCAGTGACTAAAATACTAAGGCCTAAAAAGGTTAGGCCACAGAAAGGCATAAAGCTCTAAGAGGTCCAGAGGAAGGAAACATCACATTTCATAAAAGGGGTAACAGAGACACTTCAAGGAGGAAGTGGTATTTAAAATGGGCCATGACATTCCAGACGCCATAGCAAGGCTGGTGAAGACAGTTCAGATAGAGGGAAGAGCAGGAACAGTGGTAGGGAAGTAGGAAAGTTAAGGGGACTCAGGAACCATGGAGGAATCAGGTGTGTTTAGAACAGAGGCTGGGCATAGTTAAGACTGAAAAGGTCAGGTACAGTTGGATGGTGAAGAGGTTTATGTAAGGCGTTAGTATCCACTTCCATTATTTGGTAGGAGTCACTGAAATTTTGACCAGGGGAAATGAAAGTCCATTTAATTTAATTTCACCAGTATTTTCGGGGCCCTTGCTCTGAACCAGGTACTTTGATAGGATCTAGAGACACAAACTGAATCAGGCATGTTTTGGGACCTCTTGAATCTTCGGCTCAATTATATCTATGCCTGTGCCCATACCCATGCCTCAGCCTGCCCCTGTGTCTGCATTCACACCTTCGTCCGTCTACCCCTGTACTGGGACCCACAGCTCTGGGGAGAGTAATCTGGCAGTGGCATGTAGGAAGCTTGCAGCAAGATAGGGGATGAGAAAGCATCGGCCATTCAAGTTGGAAAGCCCTGAGTGAGTCCTGATGGGAGAGCCTGAATAGAAGGACTGTGAGAATAGCAAGCAGAGCATTCTGTGGAACCCAGGGAACTTGAGCTTGAACCTAGGCTCTTCTGCAAACTCTGATTCAAAACTTCTTCCCGGACATTCCTCATCCTTACTCTCCTCTTCTGTAAAACAAGGATAATAACAGTTACCTTTGGGAGTGGAGGAGAGGATTAAAGGTGATGTATTAAGTACTTGGTACTGGCTGGCACCAGTGGTTGGCAGTGATGGGATCCGTGATAAAGAGGCCACAGGGTTTTGGCTTGTCACTCCCTGCTCAGAAAGAGGTAGATACTTTCTCCCAGGAACAGAGGCAGGTTTGATGGCTCCCAGGAGGGAATAACGAAGCCTGCCTTTTGACCTCTATGTTCTCCTTCCCAGGTAAGGCACCCAGAGAGTCCCTGCTTGGCTGGCAGAGCCAGGCTCACCTTGGGAGGCCTTTTCATGGCGGCTCTTCCCATACCACCAATGAACCCACTGACTCGGCGCCTCTGAGAGGTTCTGGCAGCGAGTATGGCAGCAGCTGCCACCAGGCCAGGTTGCTCCATCTCCAGCAAACGTTTACTGTGGTGCAGTGCCTACTGCTCCTGCCCTGACATACAGGAAGCCGAGAGTTGGGCCAGGGAGTGGCGGCCAAGAGGATGCTGCCAGCGTGGCAGGCAGGAGCTCCAGGGGCCCTGAGCAGGAGTCTGGCTGGCTTCTAGCCATGGGGGGTCTCCTCTGCTGTCAGCCTCACAGCTGGGGATGCAGCTTCTCCCAGGATCTCGCCTCAAGGAACAGGACTGGTTCACGGGCCCTGGCTCTTCCTGGCTGACGTCAGGTGGCTTCCAGGGGGAACAAGGAGGAAGCCAGACCATGCTGAGGAACATGGCCGAACATTCCCAAAGGCAGATTCTGCTGGGGGTTCTTCTCCGTCCAGGGCTGAGACTTACTTCTGTGATCATGAGTGTTTGTGAGGTGTATGCTGGTAGAAGCGCAACAACCAGCTCTGTGAAGGAAGGGAGGAAGGAAGAAAGGAAGAAAGGAAAGAAGGAAAGGAGGGAGGGAGGGAGAGAGGGAGGAAGGAAGGAGGAAAGGAAGGAGGAAGCAAAGAAGAGAGGGAGGGAGAGAGAAGAGAGAGAGAGAGAGAGAGAGAGAAAGAAAGAAAGAGGAGAGGAGAAAAGCCCTTATTTGTTATTTTTGTCAATTCCTGTGATATGAAAACTCACACCGCAGAAAATTTTGAAGTACCAAGATCTCATTGGAGGTGAAGTTGAAAAGAGCTGTGCAGTAGCACGTCATTATACAGTATTTCTACCACTGATATATGAGATAACCTCAAGAGCATAGACAATAGTAAAAATTAGTAAAATAACAAGTGAGAATTTTCAGCACTTATCTTTGTTCTTTATTTTATTTTTAACTTTTAATAATGGCTCAGTTTAAAAAATGGCTCACAACATTTCTGATTTTTTTTTTCTTCCCTCAGAGCTTCTGTTTTACCTTCTCCAGAGAATAAACCTCTTGTCTTTTGAGAAAATGGCCTGGCCAATCCATGTATGGTAGGGGATCTGGGAATCTGCTCATTTTAATTTATGGAGGTGAAATTTACATAAAATTAACCATTTTAAAGAGAACAGTTCAGTGGCACTTGGTACTTTCACAATATCGTGTAACTACCTCCTCTCTCTAGTTCCAAAACGTTTCTGTCACTCCAAGATGAAACCCCGGGTCTGTTTCTCAGGGCTGCCATCACAGAGTAGGAATGTCAGGGTGGCTTAAAGAACAGAAATGCACTTTCTCATGGTTCTGGAGGCTGCAAGTCTGAGACCGAAGTGTCAGCAGGATTGGTTTCTTCTGAGGGCCACGAGGGGAGATCTGTTCAAGGCCTCTCTCCTTAACTTACGAATGGCTGTCTTTTTCCTGTGTCTTCACACAGTCTTCCTGCTGTATGCATGTGTCCCAATCTTCTTTGAAGGACATCGGTCCTGTTGGATGAGGACCTACCCTACCCACTTCACCTCAACTTAATTACCTCTTTAAAGACCTTATCTCCAAACACAGTTATGTTCTGAAGTCCCGAGGATTAGGATCTCAATGTAAGAATCGGGGCTGGGACGACTCTACACCCATCGGTCCATTTCTCTCTATTCCCGCAGGTCTCGGCAACCAACAATCTGCATTCTGTCTCTTAACAATTTACCTATTCTGGATATTTCATGTAAATGAAATCATCCAATACATGTGACCTTCTGTGCCTGGCTTCATTTACTTCGCATAACACGTTCATTCTTATGGGAGTGTGTATGTGTATATCATTCCTCCTAAGTGTTGTGGTTTGAGAAAAAAAGAGAGAGCTAGTGGTCAAAAAAGCTACCAAGAACAACTGCTTCAAAGTTAAGGGATTCTCTTGCAGTCCATAAAACTGACCAATAGCAGATACTAATATTGGCAGATAATCTTGCCTCCTATTTACAAAACTGAAGGTATGAAGACTGGTCCAGAGACCACTGAGACAGCCGAGGCGAGACAGTTTGAAGGCGTGCCCTGGAAAAAGGGCTCCGGGGATGACGAGATGAAGAGGAGAAGCTTTCACCAAAGTGACTAGAAAATGCCAATCACTCCCCAAAGCTTAATTATTACCTATTTGAAAAGTATATGAAAGTATAATGTAAAGAGAATTAAGTGTCACTTAGGATACAACTCAGTTATAAACACCATAAAAATTTTGCCACATGTCTGTCTATCAAAGAACTACACCTACGGGAAAAGCGCCCAGTGATGTAATTCCAGAAAGTTGCACACTTGTGGATCCATCACCCAGATCATGATCATGTAACATTACCAAGACCCTAGAAGGTCCTCTCATGCTTCTTCTACCAGAGGTGATAATCAGGAGTTTGGGTCTGTTTTTGAGCTTCATGTAAAGAGAATCACATTATGGTTTGCATTATTTTTTTAAGATTTTATTTATTTATTTGACGGAAAGAGACAGCGAGAGAGGGAACAGAAGCAGAGGTAGAGGGAGAGGGAGAAGCAGGCTTCCTGCTGAGCAGGGAGCCCGATGTGGGGCTTGATCCAAGGACCCTGAGATCATGACCTGAGCCAAATGCAGCAGCTTAACCCACTGAGCCACCCAGGCACCCCTATCTTTGGTATCTTATAAAGATGTACGGCAAACATCTTTTCCCTTTCTGAAACTTGTCTTTTCAGGAGCAGAAGTTATAAATCTTACTGTAGTCCAATTTATTAATCTTTTCTTTTTTGGTTAATGTTCTTTGTATCCAGTTTAAAAAATCTTTACCTATCCCAAGAGAATATTCTACATTATTATCTAAAACTTTATTGCTTTAACTTTCAAATTAAGCCTATGATCTATCCAGGATTTTTATGCATGGCACAAGGTGAGGGTCACGTTTTTGTTATCCTTATGAATATCCAAATGACCAGCACTATTTATTGAGAAGACATCCTTTTCCTGGGCTAGGGCATTTTTTGTCATAAATTAGGAGACTGTATATGTGTGGCATTGCTTCTGTACTTTTTATTCTACTCATCTAATTTTCTAGCTTTTTAGGCTGCCTTGATATTTAATAGAATAAATCCTTTAGGGTTTTTCTGCGTCGTGATTACTTTTGCTATTCTAAAGAATTTGCATTTCCAAAGAAATTTGAGATCGATTTTGTCAATTTCCTCAAGACTTGTGGGGATTTTGCTAAAAACAAGTCTGTTTTTGTTTTTAAACTCATGAGGAGGTTTTGAATTTTAGCAAATGCTCTTTCTGCATTATACTGAGATAATGATACAGTTACTCTTGCATGGACTGGCGTCTGAAAGTTACTGGTGTTTGAACAGCAATTCTTGAAGCAAACCCAATTTGATCATGATGAACTATTCTTTTTATATAAATCTGCTAATGTTTGGTTTAGTATTTTTGAATATATGCTCATAAGAGAAATTGGCCTATGATTTTCCTTTCTTATAATGTTCTTGTTAGATTTTGTGTCCAAATTATGCTGCACTCATAATTACTTGGAAGTATTTTTTTTTCTCCTCCAAGTTTTTATTTAAATTCCAGTTAACATACAGTGTAATATTAGTTTCAGGTGTAGAATTTAGTGATTCATCACTTACATACAATACCCACAAGTGTCCTCCTTAATCCTTATCATCTGTTTAATTCCCCACCCATGTCCCTCCAAGAACCATCAGTTTGTTCTCTTAGTTGAGAGTCTGTTTCTTGATTTTTCCTTTCTTTTCCCCCATGTTTGTTTGTTTTATTTCTTTTTTTTAAAAAAGATTTTATTTATTTATTTGAGAGAGAGAGAGAGATGAGCAGAGGGAAAGGAACAAGCACACTCCATGCTGAGCAAGGAGCTCGATGCAGGGCTCCATTCCATGATTCTGAGATTATGGCCGGAGCCAAATCAAGAGTTGGACACTCAACTGACTGAGCCATCCAGGCACCCCTTGTTTTATTTCTTAACTTCAACACATGAGTGAAATTTGTCTTTCTCTGACTTATTTTGCTTAATAATATACTCTAGATCCACCTGCATTATTGCAAATGGCAAGATTTCATTCTTTTTGATGGCTGAGTAATATTCCATTATACAAATATACCACATCTTCTTTATTCATTCATCAGCTGATGGACATTTGGGCTCCCTCCAAAATTTTGCTGTTGTTGATAATGCTGCTATAAACATTGGGATGCACTAGTTATTTACCCAAAAGATACAAAAATACTAATTCAAAGGGACAAATGATTTGGAAGTATTTCCTCTTTTTCTAGTCTCTGAATTTTTTAAAAATAAGGTTGTTATTCCTTAAATATTTATAAAAACACTCAGGTGTGAATTCTGCACTGGTGAAACCGCTTGGGTCTGAAGAACACCCTATAGGAAGGACTTCATGTATATATTCAACTTCTCTAATATGTATATGGGTTATTTAGTTCTTTTCTTAAATGTTATTTATTTATTTGAGAGAGAGAGAGAGAGAGAGAGGGAGCACAAGCAGGGGGAGCAGCAGAGGGAGAGGGAGAAACAGGCTCTCCTCTGAGCAGGGAACCTGATGTGGGACTCAATCACAGGACCCTGGGATCATGACCTGAGCCAAAGGCAGGTGCTTAACTGACCGAGACACCCAAGCAGCCTTGTTATTTACTTCTTTAATTTTTTTTCTTGAGTCAGTTTTGGTAAGTTGTGTTTTTCTAGGTATTTGTTAATTTCATCTGATTTTCAAATTTACTGACCAACTCTTTCAAAGTAATCTCTTGTGTTGTTTTTTTTTTTTTTTTTTAAGGTTCATAGAGTCTATAATTAGGCCTCTTTTAAAAAAAGATTTTATTTATTTATTTGAGAGAGAGAAAGAGAGAGAGTGCAGGAGCAGGGGGAGAGGCAGAGGGAGAGGGAGTAGGAGTGGGAAAAGTAGGCTCCCTGCTTAGCATGAGCCTGATCACAGGACCCTGAGATCATGAGAGCCAGAGGCAGACACTTAACTGACTGAGTCACCCAGGTACCCCATAGGCCCTTTTTAAATTTCCAACTTTGGCAATATTTTCTTTCCTTCCTTTTGACTTCTTTAGTTAGAGCTTTGTAAATATTAATTTTTTTTTCAAATAATCAGCACTTCTTTTTGTTGATTTTCAATTGCTCACTTATTTTTTATTTTATTTTATTAATTTCTGTTCTTTAAAATAATTTACTTCATCTTACTTTCTTTTGATTTTACTTTTCTTTCTCTAGCTTCTTGAGATGGTTACTTAAATTTTTCTATTATATGCATTTGAGGCAATAAGTTTCCTTCTGAGAACAGCTTAAGCTGTACCCTGTAAGTTCTGCTATAGAGTATTTTTATTATCATGTACTTCAAAATAGTTTCTAATTTTCATCAAGATTTCTCTATTGATTTATGGGTTCTTTTTTAGTTTCTTGAATTAAATAACTAGTTTATTTATTTCCATTCTTTCCTGTACAATGATAAAAGCATGTAAAGAAATAACTTAGTTTCTATATGACTTTAGCTAGACCCTGTGAACTTTTATATTTAATGTTTTTATTTAGGTATTTTAAAAGAATACTTCAAACAATGTTTAAAATTATTTTTCTCTTTGTTTTAACAATTATTTACAAGACTATTTTTTTACTTTTCCAGATGGTTGGGTTTTAATGATATTCCCTTGCTACCAATTTCCAGTTTTATTTTAACTCTTAAGATAGAATTGACCTGCAAAATCTCTAGTTTATTAAGCTCTTCTTGGAGGATCATAATTATCATCTGTAAATGTTTCATAAACGTTTCTATGAAAAGAGTTGCATTTATTGTTTGGAGACAAATTTCAAATGTGCCTGTAAGGGAAACTTTAATCTCATAAATTAGATATTCTACATTCTATGAAAAATTCTATTAATTTATTCTTAAGTTTCTAACTATTATTGCTTTATATATTTTAATGCTTTATTATTCAAAGACTCATGGCTTCTATACTTTAGCTTGGATTATGTACTTTATTAACATAAAACATTTTTTCCAACTTTTTAATGATTTTGCCTTTGATGCCTGCCTGCCTGCCTGCCTTTTCTTTCTTTTAGAGAGAGAGAGCATGTGGGAGGGGGGCAGCGGGGCAGAGGGAAACTGTCTTAAATAGGCTCCATGCTCAGCACAGAGCCTGATGTGGGGCTTGATCTCACCTCCCTGAGATCATGACCTGAGCTGAAATCAAGAGTTGGACACTTAACAGACTGAGGCACCCAGGTGCCCTGCCTTTGATTTTCACTTTATTTTAACATCCTATCTCTATGAATTTTTTTTTCATTTGTATTTGCCTGATATTGGACTATCCTTTAAATACTAACCTATCAAAAACAGCTTTCTTTATACATACCCAATGGTTGTAGTTGGAATTGGTTTTCTTGTCAATATTGAAGAGTTTTGACTCTTATGATAAAAGAATCATCCTATCTAGAGTTATAATCATAGTTGCTGTTTTGTCTCACATCTATTATCTTGATTTATATTTTATATTTTCAACAATATTATGCATATTTTATTTTTCTCTAATAACTTACAAGTTTCAGATCATATTATTTATTCTACTAGTTCATGTACCCCTGGGGAGGATATGTACCCATGCACTTGGGATATGTCATGACGGAGGATAAACACATGTTCTTGAAGTATCTATTGCATCAAATGGTAAAGAAATAAAAGTTTTATTATTAAAATTTATACTGATATATAATGTGATAAAATACAAAATTCACATGACACTTTTGAAATTCTGTCTGGGACTAGGCCATTCTGGGTTATGTTCACAGATCCCTGGGGTATATGTTCACTTCCTCTGATGCTAGTTGTAGTTATGTGAAAACACTTGAAAACATCTGTGTCCGTTTTTTAAAATTACTTTTGTTCCCTGCACCTATATTTTCTAATTTTCAAAGTAAAAAATGGAGTACTATTTCTTGAATTTCCACTCTATCAACGAAGGAAATTAACACCTATAATTTCTTTCCCCATCATATTTTTCAATTTGGTTGTTATTACCTGGAAATTGGACTCAGGTTATTTATTGTTCCAATTTGACTATGAATTTTAATAATCATTTGAAGTTTTTACTTCCTACTTATTATACAAACACTCTATGGTTATGGTAAAAGTTAGAAAATACAGACGAATACCCTCAATCTTCTATTATTTAAAAATCTAAAGAAGGGGTAATAATTTTGTCAGTGTGAGACAGAAATCAAACTTAAACGTCTTTCCAATTCTTTAGTTTACATAACATCAGTTAATTTGAGTCACCATCTTTATCATCATATATATTATTCTCATCTGTGCTTTCCTGGGCCTAAATATTATATTGCATTATTTCACATTAATGTAAGTTAAATAGTAAAAAAATGAGATCATAGTAAACTAAATAACAGTAAATAAAATAACAGTATACTAAGTAACACTACACTTGAGTTAGCTGTGCTGAAGTCTATTTCTGAATCTCCTATTTCATTTCCTTGATTTGTCCTCAATTACTGTTTCAGTATCATTGTGATATATGCATATATATATATATATATGTACATGGCATATATGTATGTGCATATACACACAGATACATACATGTGCACACAATTGAATTCTCATTATTCATAGCAGTTATATTCTATAAAGTCACTGCAAACACTGAATTATTAGCAAATATTGAATCACTGTTCCTAAAAGAAATATAGGATTAGGTTCCTCTAAGACTCTGGTCACAATACTTTTATCAACAGATCAGTAGATAACCTTGTTTTATGTGTATTTCTCTTTAAACGCACACACATTTCTAATATGTATATATGTATATGATTCATTAACATTGGACTCATGTTGTGCTTAGGAACATCAGACAGCACATCAGCACTACACTTAGGGCCATTATAAACAGCAAAACCAACAACACAACACACCAAAAGAATGTGAAAAATGGCACTAAATATACAGCAAAAAACATACTTGTTTACAGCATGAGAAATGGAACAAAAAGCAGAGCAGTGCCTCATTTGAACTGAGTTGACAACATGCAAATCAGGCAGTTCAAAGATTCTGCAACTCATCTGTGAATGACTGTGAGCAGTGATTTGAGTTACAAATAAATTTTAGTGAGTACAAGAATTTGCAAATACAGGATCTGCAAATAATGAGGGTTAATTCTGTGTGTGAGAATATATAATATTATCTACATATAAAATATTGATAGGCTGGTTTCCTCTCATTGCATTAAAGGAGTTCTTGGCTATGTTTTTTAAAGATTTTATTTTTACTTATAAAATTTATTTGAGAAAGAGAAAGAGAGAGGCAGCAGGAGAGAGGAGAGAGAATCTTAAGCAGACTCTGCAGGGCTCTATCTCACATCCGTGAGATCATGACCTGAGCTGAAATCAAGAGTCGGATGCTTAACTGACTGAGCCACCCAGGCACCCCATATCTTGGCTAGTTTTGAGGTTTTATTTTCAGAACTATTGCCCTTCTCTGACTTCTCTCAGTTTTTTACTTTGTGGTGTTTTGTGTTTGTCTTCATTCACTTTATGCACACATTCAGACTAATCAGCTCACTTTAGCTCATGTCCCTCTTCCCTAGGGTATAAATTTACTTTTCTTGGCTATTAGGAGTCTTTGGCACAAAAGACATAGGCCTTATGGAGATCAGGATAATAACTTGCCTTTGTTTCCCCTTTGCCTTTATGTGGTGGGTATAATCCTTCCTCATATCTGTAACTGGTGAGCAAGTTGATGGGCACAATTCCTAGTCTATTTCTACTTCTCAGTTATTAGCAGTTTATTATCTACTGTGATAGTTTCCAAACCACAGTCTTTAGACCAATGCATGTTTCAGATGAAGTGTTCACTGGTACAGCATTGTAAATGGAGAAAAATGCAGGCAATGTACTGAGAATAATTAACTGAAGGGACAATTCTTTATTTGAGGTTAATTTTTCTATATTTTCGCTAAATAAACTCCTTTGCTTTTATTTTTTAAATTTTAAAAAAAATTTATTTGAGAGAGAAGTGGGAGTGGCAGATGGAGAGAGGGAGAGAGAACCTCAAGGAGACTCCCTACTGAGCACAGAGACTGACATCTATTTTATTTATTTTTTTAGAGTGGGGAGGGGCAGAGGGAGAGACAGAATCCCAAACAGGTTCCATGCCCAACACGGTGCCCAACATGGGGTTCAGCCTCACGACCCTGAGATCATGACCTGAGCCAAAACCAAGAGTCTGACACTCAACCAACTGTGCCACCCAGGTATCCCCTTTGCTCTTATCTTTTAAATGTTTTTACTTGTAAAATAAATGGCCACCCAATGTTGATTTTCAAAATTTAATTTGAAATTTTACTGATGTATGAAATCCGGAAGTCCAGACACAATTCACTCCGTTCTAGCACTGCTTTCACTTTCCCAACCACCTTTCTCCTTGCAAAGACAGATAAATAGATATCATTATTATTATTAAAATTATGTTCCAGGTCCTACCTAAGCACCTGACACATTTAAATGCCTCTAATCCTCCCAACAACTCTGCTAAGTAGATAGGAACTATCATTATACCCATTTTATAGATTGAAAAACTAAGGCACTGTGGTACCCTCAAGATCATCCAATTGGTTAGTGGCAGATTCAGGGCAGTCTGGTTGCTGTGTTCACTCCTCTAAGCACCACACCGAACTAGGTCCCTCTCTACCCACCTCACACCTATGTTCACTCCTGTGTTGTTGGTCTCTTCCTGCTCTTACCTGACTTTAGTGCTTTACTACTTACAGATATAACATTTCCAGCACAGTGCTCCTACCAGCCTCTCCACTCCTGCCCTGTTCTTGACCATGAATGGACAGACATGACCAATATGGGTAGATGAATCAACACAGAGGAAGGAATATTATGTGTGATTATTAATACACACAGAGCAGAGAAAGAGACCCTGGCTACTTCCTGATTTCCTGGTTTCTTGTGATCCTGAGTGACTTATTCTAAGTAACACTTTGGAAAAGACACAAAGTATGTCCCTACTTATTTTTAGACCTCTATTTTTTTTTTTTTTTTCCACAGAAGCAATTCTGGTCTGTGCAATGCAGCGTCTGTGCAATTAAACCTGGATACATTTTCCTCAATTCATCTCTTTTTGTCTTACAAGTTCAATATCTTTCATATTTTGATACAACATTTCTCAGTTTCAGCTTTTAAGGTTATTTAGGGAATCTTTTTTTTTTTTTAATTGTCTTTATGAGTATGTTGGAAAAAGCTGTTAGCCAACATTTTAAATTCCAAAAAGTTCTCCCTATTTTTTTTTCTGTATGTTTTCGTGAAGTTTTTCCAAAAATAAATTCTGCTCCTGATTCCTTAGTGACAGGTTTTCCTTTCTTTCTTTCTTTCCTTTTTTTTTTTTTTTTTTTTTTTTTTAAATTTTGCAGCATCTTTTCACTACTTCCATCCTGGTTCTATCTATGTTCCGTCAGGTAGAAAGAGGATACATTATACATAAGACTGATACTGTCTAATAAGCAGAATAGGTGGATCCTTGTTGATTTCTGCTCATCAGTTTTCTCCTTGAGAAGCCCCATCTCCATTCCTAGACTAGAGAGCTAGTTACCTTCTACTCCTGTGTGGTGGATCCCTGAGCAGGGAAGGTGGGGTCATTAGCCTGGGTCTTTCCTCAGGGAACTTCCTCTGTGTGTGAGGCTCCTGCCATACCCAGAACTCAGCATTTGCTCCTGCTTTCCCTTTCTTGGCCACTATAGGGGCACATGTGCCCATCTTGCCTCCTGCCACGGGGAAGTCTCACTGTCTGACTTCTCCTCAGCAGCACCTTTGCTCCTCCCCACTTGGGGAGGCCATCAATCTGTTGCTGTGGATGGGGTTCCTGGTGCAGCATTTCCTTTCTGCACCATTGCTGTCTCATGTACCCAGGCCTCCTGTATCTTCTACCAGGGTTTCCCTCTGTGCTCGACAACTCCCCTTGCTCTTGCCCAACTCTACTCTTCCCATGAGAAAGCCCGCAAAGTTTGAGGAATGTGGTCAACAACTTTCTCGAGTTTGCCATACCAGTGCAGAATTATTGATAATTTTATATTCCTTTGGCCATGCCAGTATGGATAGGGGACACATGTACTCAAGTCACCATCTTCCACTGAAGTCTTTAACTTATATTTATTGTTGTTTTAGGCATTGTGCCAGTCACTTTCACTTAGTGGTCTCATTTAATCCACCAAATATCTCTTTAAGATATTTTATCAGCATCCCCATTTTACAGATAAGTAAATGGAGGCTCAGAAGAATGTATTAATTTAAGTTGATACAGCTAGTTAGAAATGAATCCAGGAAGTAGAGTCTGGTTTCTATAATAGAGTGAGCTGCTTTCCTCCCATCTTTCCTTGTCATAAGCTAATTATATGTCTTGGAAGAGACATACAAGGGCACAAGGCCAGCGTTTGATTCCCATGATTTTGTCACTTTCTTGCTTGGTGACCTTGGGCCACTAATTCAATTTCTGCTTTAGTAAAATGGGAATAATAATGTATTTCTTTTTAGAATTGGATGAAAGAGTACATATCAGGGCTTTCTAAGTCAGATACCTCTTGGAACACGGCAGGTGGCACAAACATGTGGGTTGGCCTCACGTAAGACAGCAAAGATTGACAGAGATCGTGAGACCTGAAGAGGGCTTCTGAAGACATCAGATTCTATTTGTTAAAAGTCACTAGGCTGACTGTATGCCCACCAGAAGGGCTAAAATAGAGAGGAAAAAAGAAATAAAAATGCCAAGCGTTGTCAAAGATGTGTCACTAAAACTCTCCTAGATGGCTGGCGGGAATGTAAATCGTAAAACTGGTCTGGAAATCCAACACACATACTCTGACCCAGCATTTCAACCCCTGAGCACACACTTAAGCAAAACGAGTACAGATGTCCACCGAAAGATATGCATGTTCCAGAATGTGGGTTACAGTACTATTCAGGATAGGAATCTACGGCCAACTTTACTGTGGACCAATACCTGGTGGAGTATTAACACAACAGAATAACATAGTCCAACGAGAAAGAAGAGCCTGTCACCACATGTGACAACACGGACACATCTCATGGATGTAAGGTCAAGCAACAGAAGTGAGGTACAGAAGAAGGCAGGTGTGATTCCAAATATGGAAAAGTTGGAGGAATGAATCCATGATGTCGGAGCCAGAAGAGCAGTTTGTGCCTGGAGAAAGTTTGAGAGAAGCTTCTGGAGTGCAGCTACTGCCTGCTTGCTGATCTTATGACTGCTGTTCACTCTGAAAGTCACTGAACTCCACACTAATGAGGGTGTGCTTCTTTGTAAGTATGTTATGCTTGGATATACATACTTTAAAAATAATAATACTTGCAAACTCTTCACACCTACACACACAAACACATGTCGGCTGGTAGTGTGTGTCACACTCTTTCTCCCTCAGGTTCCCACCACATTCTCTGTGCCTTAGAATTCTGCTCCATCAGCACTGGCTACAGAACAGGACACATCCACTCTTTTTCTATTTGGTGGGTTTTCCAAGCAAGCAACGAGGAGACACAGACATGGCGGAGGTGCGAGAGGAAGGCCTAAACAGTCAATGCAAGAACGGCATTTTGAGAACCTTGTATAAGTCTCAGCTAATTGCTCTGGCTGTACTTCTGGGGTCTGCTGAGACCTAGATGTACCCTGGCTTGCTTCTGTTACACAAAGTGTGTGTATGCTGTGGGAATTGAGCAGGGAGAAGCCTAGTGAACCTTTTTTCTCCCTTGAACTCAAACCTTTATTCCTTAACTGTCCTTTACAATGTCCAGGATTCTCAGGCCAGGACAAGTGGGTACAAGTGAGCTGTTTCCATCTCCAGGGAGGAGATGTCGCCTGATCACACCAAAAAGAGCACGACGCTCAAGTCAAGAATCTCAATTAATCCCAACTACGAAGCTGAGGCTTGGATCATATGCCCATTTTGTAGAAAACCAAACTACAGCCCAGATAAGTGACATCATTTCCTCAACCTCACTCAGCTGACTGGCGGGGTCTGGATTTGAATTCAGATCTGAATCCCACAATGTGGCTCCCATTTAAGGGAAACTGCCAGCCCCACCTTGGGGCTTTTCCTCATCTCTCCTCCTCCCTGCTCACAGTCCCTCCTTCTTGTTCTAACCTCAGCTACCTCTCCCCTGCTTTCCTACCGTGCCATCAGTTTGAGTGAGTCAGAAAAAAGCCCAGATCCCATGTACAGTGCTGTCAAGTCTTCAAAGGCCTTCCTGTGGTTGTGGAAAGGGCAGCGGCTAAAGGGAAATTGGCACCATCCTTTATAATTTCCTTTTCTCAGACTCGGGAAACCTCGGCAAACTGGGTCCCACTGCTTTCCTAGCATAGTCTGTACTCATTAGAGAAGGGCCACTGGGGCTCCATCAATGCCTTCTCATGGAGGGGCCATGTGCTTCTCTCCTTGGCAGCCATTTTGAGATACAGACCTGACCCAGCTTTTCTAACGAGAAAGGAGGAAGTGTTGGGGGTGCCCAGGTGCTGAACTATAACGAGGTGGCTGGGTATGATTCAAGAGCAGGTGCTCTGGAAGAAACAGAACTGAGTTTGAATCCTGGCTTCATTATTCTTGATTGTGTGCTTTTGTCCTCCCTGAGCCTCTAGTTATCCAATTGCAAAATCAGGCTTTTAATAATATCTATGCAGAACTGTGAGGGGAGTCACAAAACTTGCTAAGTACAGGGCCTAATTCATGGGACCGATATTTTAAAACTGTGGTCCATATTTCCTCATACAGTGTCACTCAAATTAAATTGCTCATCCCTAGGTCCATTCCTGACTTATAGAGTCAGAATCTCCGGGAATAGGGCTCCAGAGTCTCTCTTAATCAGTCTCATAGATTGAGGCAACTTTAATAGAGAGAAGTCGGTTTTGTGACAAGCAAGGGGACCAGGAAGATTAAGCAGGGACTGCTAACGCGTCAACGGACACTTCCCATGATGCTTGAGCCAAATCCTGCAGATCTTACGGGACATGGTCTCTTTAGGAAAGAGACCGACTTGCCCAATTTTGCCATTGGAAGTGTGAATGTAAGATCCATACAGTCAATAGTCAGGAGTGGGAGGAAGGGAAAGAAATGATTGAGACACTGAGGGGTGTCAGAGATAAACTGATTCAATGCAATGACCAATACACCTTAGCAGGATCATGAGACTCTCACCCTTGCTCATCTGTGCTGGGTATGTCCAGAGCTGCTGTGGGATAGGCCGATCATATCTAATTGTTCTGGAGACTTGTTGAATTGTTTTCCCGGGGTTCCCTGTCCCTAGCCTAGCTCTTCAATACATTTAACCACACTTGAATGTGGTGTGGGTATCTTGCAACCTGAAAAATTACTAACACATCATGATTAAATGTTTGGACTTTATCATGTAAAAAAAATGGGTAGCTGATACAGATATTACTGTTCATCTAAAGACAGCCATTCTTCTTTGCTGCAGCTTCACAGACACAGTCTATCTCCCATTGTGGAGGCTGAGCTTTCCAGACACTCACTGTCCCACTCTCAGTAACTCAGAGTAAACCAGAAACAAATCAGCAAGGGAAGGGTCATGTGACTCAGGTCTAGACACTGGAACATAAGGAAAAGATATTAGAGGACTCCTGGGAAAGATTTTCCTCCATGATAAAAGGAGAGCTATGCCATTTCCTTAATTATTTCTTGCCTTTGTCAGTGTATGAAAATGTGATTTCAGGAGCCACGGCAGCCTTCTTGAGTCCAAGAAGAGAAAACCAAAAGAATTTCAGAGAAACCAACCCAGGGCTCTGACAATACTAAACTAACTTACAAACTTTCAAACCAGTTAACTTTTACTCTGCTGTTTGTGAGAGAACGATTATATTTATTTTCATGCCACTTTTACTCTGAAAGAAGTTTTACCAATATAAGATCCACTGAAGGGTTTCAACCAAGGAAAAGTAATAAAGACTTGACCATACTCACTGTAAGCCTAATATACACTAAACTGGTAATCTGAAAACATCATTTTAAATCACGTATGACTTTTTTACTCAATACTTTTTAAAAATAGCTTCCTTTTTTTTTTTATAAACATATAATATATTTTTATCCCCAGGGGTACAGGTCTGTGAATCACCAGGTTTATACACTTCACAGCACTCACCATAAAATAGCTTCCTTTTTATTTATTTATTTATTTTTTTTTAATTTTTTTTTATTTTTTTCAGCATAACAGTATTCATTATTTTTGCACCACACCCAGTGCTCCATGCAATCCGTGCCCTCTACAATACCCACCACCTGGTGCCCCCAACCTCCCACCCCCCACCCCTTCAAAATTCTCAGATCGTTTTTCAGAGTCCATAGTCTCTCATGGTTCACCTCCCCTTCCAATTTCCCTCAACTCCCTTCTCCTCTCCATCTCCCCTTGTCCTCCATGCTATTTGTTATGCTCCACAAATAAGTGAAACCATATGATAATTGACTCTCTCTGCTTGACTTATTTCACTCAGCATAATCTCTATAGCTTCCTTTTTAAATAAAAAAAATTATCTAACATTTCACATGTTTTATGTGCTGGTTATTTTTTTCAAATATACGTTAAATGAGTAAGAGCTTGTTTCCACTTTAGATTATGACAAACTAGGTTCTATGGACTAATTCCACTATTGAGAACCACCAATTGCCCAGATAAAATATTTCAAAAATCATGATTTAACAGGTCCAGGATCCTAAAGAAAAGAGGAGCACAGAGAAATTCTGGGACAATTTGCCCCTTGAGGGACTTACCAGTTCACAGGTAGCAGGTGTCGATCAGAACATCCAGCAGTCTCACAGGTCGGTGAGACAGAAAGTCAGAGTTCGAGGCCTTGTGAACACCATGGATTTTCCACTGGGACTGAAGGAGGGCTGGAGGTGAAAGAGAAGCCAGAAATAAGCCAGCTGTCCCAATGACTGAAACCAAATCAGCTTAATGTCTGATGGTAATAAAGTGCATTCCCTGTAGTCTTACTTATATTAGTTCAGACTGTTATGATTCCTTTCCTTGGATCCTACAGCTTTGCTTTCTCTAGAGGCAGAGGTAGGGTGAGAAAAATAGAGTGTTCCCTCTTATTCAGTAAGCATTTACTATGTATCAGATTCCTACTGTGACTCCATGAAAGATATAACATAATCCCAAGTATCCATCAAGAAAATGGAGTCTCAGAGAGTTCAATAACTTGCCCAAGGCCACGAAACGAGTATAGGATATAAATGAGAGTTGACTCACTTGTGGCTGCAGAGCCCGGGCAGTCACTGGACCAGCACCATCTGGTTTGCCAGTTTCCACTTTCCAGCGCCTCCACCAACATGGCGGCACTGCAGCCTGACCCACAGCACCCGTGGGACCCGAGGCTCGTGGACACCACATGTACCCAAACAGCAGGCCTAGTAGTGCCTCTTGTAGGCAGCAGTGACCAAACCTAAGTCCCTGCAACTGGGTCAGAATTCCAAGACACCTCCCCACATCCCTGCTTTGTCCACTCTCTTCCCGAGCTTTCATGGGACTTGTGACTTCACCTCACCCTACCTCATCTGCTGTTTTCTCCTACCACGGGGCCACTGTGCCAGCAATCCTTTACACCCGACCTGACCTCTTCCTTTCTTTTCAGCAGACAGCCCTCTTTTCTGAGTCCACCCCATTAATTTTTCTACATCTATTTCAATAGAATTCAATGCATCTGGTTCTACCATTCTGACTGAGCTCTAGGCCAGGGATAGCAAACTGTTTTCACCTCACATGTTCTTGCTAATCAATGGAGAGTGCTTTCCTGGAGCACAATGGCTAGAAGGATGGTGAGGCACATTCACACTCAGAGGTAGAGCCTGCTATGCTTGGTGAATGAGGTCTGACAGGTTGTGAGGGAGAGGGAGCGGTAATCCAAACACCACATACTGGTCCCCATTGCTCTATGCTCTGAACATGGTTCGCCTTCACCAGCTACTCTGATTTTGTTTCTAGAAGAATGAGCTGTATTTTGGTTTTGAAATTCCCTTCCGGTAGAAGTTCTGCCAGGAGGGATGCCCCACTGGTCAGGTAGGGGGTCTTTTAAACTCATTTCAGATAATGCTTACAGAGGTGCACCTGCTTGGGAGGAAATATCAGAACAGAGACATAAGCCTAGTCTCCAGAGAGCAAATTCTCCATTCTTTCTAAAGCTGCCCTCAGATGTCTCTCCACAAGACTTTCCACAGCTGATTGTGGTTTATGAACCAAGAATTTATATACTCAATCTGACAAAAGATTTTTTTTCCCTGAGCTGTGACTATTTTTATATAAGCCTAGCAAGGTTATAAAAATGGAATCACATTTAGTTACACATTTAATGAATCACCTTCTTTATTGAAAAGAATCAGGTTACATGAAATCAGGATGGTCCCTGAACACCAAGCACACATCTTTTACATTTAAAAAAATGTATGAAAGAGGAGAACTGACTTACATCACTCACTTGACAGTGGTTGTGGGCACACTGGAGCAGGTTTTCCTTCTTTTTTGCCTTCGAGGTGCTTCTACACGTTTCCCTCCCACCTTTAAGCCCCTCTCCAATGAATTCCCCTCGTGTGTTCAGTTTTACTTTCTCTGCAACTTCAATTATATTCTTCTCTCTCAGTGAGGAATCTCAGTCAAATTAACAACTTCCAGTCCCAGAACCTCCAGAAATCTTGTTTCATGTCTATGAACTGACCTCTACCTCTGAGCCAGGAAAATGTAGCTGTTCACTTAACGACACTATATAGTATTCCATGTTAATCCTGGGGTGGGGGGGGGGATGAAGAGATTTGTAAAGAGAGGGTGCTTACAAGCAAGCTGAAAATGATGAAATCTTGGAAAGCTGGTGCTGGAAGGAAACATAGAGGTCATATAATCTACCCGCTCACTTTAAATGAGAACACACAGAGACAGAGAGCTAAGCAGAATGGTAATGACCAGCCAGTATTATGGGCTGAATTGTGTCCTCTGACAATTGATGTGTTGATGTCCTGACCCCATACCCGAGAATGTGACTGTTTTTGGAGATAACATCTTCATAGAGTTAATTAAGTTAAAATGAGGTCTTTATGGTAGGCCCCGGTCCAATCTGACTGATGTCCCTATAGGGTGAGATTTGGACACAGACACATTTGCACACGGAGGAAAGACCTTGTGAGGACTAAGCAAGAAGGTGGCCCCCTATGAGCCAAGAAGAAAGGTCTCAGGGGAAACCAGACCTGTTGTCACCTTGATTTGGAACGTAGCCTCCAGAACAGTGAGAAAAATAAGTTTTTGTTTAACCCACTTAGTCTGTAGTATTTTGTTATGGCCAGTCTGAGCAAATGAATATACCCAGCAGCAGGAAAGGGATTCAAACCCACGATCCTGACTCAGTCTAGGTGCTCTCTGTCTTATTCTATCTGGAATGATTCCTAATGCTGTTCAGGGTGAGATATGCAACACTAACCTGCCTTTTCTGTTAGATGGATGGATGGAATATTGCTATCTCAGTAACACTGTTAGCTCATATCTGAGTAACATTAAACAAAGAGAGAGAGAGAGGAAGAGGTTATCTGAAAGTGACATTCTCATCTTCAAAAATATAAGGAATCAATAAATTTGTAGAATAAAAAATTTAGCATATGTAACTAGAATAAAGATTAGTATGAAAAAACCTCATTCTGATCCATCAGAAATAATAAAATGTAAAATATAGTTTAAAAACCATACAATGGTAATAAAGTATCCAGGAATAATTTAATATTGCTGACTTCTATTTACCAATATTTTGCTAAGGATTTTTATATGTATACTCATGAGGTATACTGTTCTGTAGGGTTTTTTTATGTTTTGTTTTTTGGGTTGGTTTTTTTTTTTTGTATCATTGTCAGCTGGTTTTTGTATCAGGATAATACTAGCTCTATTAAATGGATTGGGAAGTATTCGTTCTTTAATTATCTGGAAGAGACTGTGTAAAATTTATATAAATTCTTCTTTAAACATTCAGTAGAATTACCCAGTGAAACCAACTAGACTTAGAGATTTTGAGGGGAGAGTTTTAAATTTCCAAATTCAATTTTTTTTTTAAGATACAAAGTCATTTAAATTATGTATTTTATACTGAATGAGTTGTGGTATTTTGTGCATTTAAGACTTAGTCCATTTTATCCAAGTTGTCAAATGTTTGTATGTACAATTATTCTTGGAATTCCCTTATCTTTCTTTGGATGTGGGAGGGGTTTATAGTGATAGACAGTTTCACTTCTTCTATTGCTAAGTTGTGTCTTTTCTCTTTATCAGTTCTGCTAGGGGTTTTCAACGTTACTGCTCCTTTCAAAGAACCAGCTATTTCTTTCACTCTTTTCTCTATTGTTTTTCTGTTATCATTTTCATTCATATCTGTCCTTACTTTTATTATTTCCTTCCTTCTGCTGGCTCTGGGTTTATACTGCTATTCTTTCCTTAGGTTCTTGAGGTAGGAGCCTAAATAATTGATTCAAGACATTCCCTCTTTTCTAATGTAAGTGTTTAGTGCTATTAATTTTCCTCTTGGCACTGCTTTAGCTGTGTCTCATGATTTTAATGTGTTATAGTTTAATTTTCATGCAGCTTAACATATTTCTTTTATTTTCCATTGGACTTCCTCTTTGATCCATGAATTATTTAGAAGTGTGTTGTTAGGAACACCTGGGTGGCTCAGTCAGTTAAGCACATGCCTTCAGCTGAGGTCATGATCCCAGGGTCCTGGGATCAAGCTCCCCATGGGGCTCCTTGCTCTGTGGGGAAACTGCTTCTCACTCTCTCTCTGCCTGGTTCTCTCCCTCCCTTCTTCATCCTTCCTTGTTCATGCTCTCTCTCTCTCTCACTTTGCACTCTCTCTCTCTCAAACAAACAAACAAACAAACAAATAAATAAAATCTTTAAAAAAAATAGAAGTGTGTTGTTTAGTTTTTAAGTGCTTGGAGGTTTTCCTGTTAACTTTCTGTTGATTTTTTATTTGATTCCAATGTGTTCAGAAAACACCATCTGTATGAATTTAATTCTTTTAAATTTCTTGAGGTTTGTCTTGTGCTCCAGGATGTGTTCTATCTTGGTGAATGTTCCATGTGTGCTTAAAGAAAATATGTATTCTGTTATTGTCAGTTGAATGTTCTACATATGTCAGTTAGATCTTATTGGTTGATTTTGTTGTTCAGTTCTATATCCTTGCTGACTTACTATTAGTTCTATCAAAATTGCTGACAGTGGAGAATTGAAGTCCCCAACTTTAATTGTGGATTTGTCCTTTTGGCTCAATCAATTTTTGTTTCCTGTATTTCTGGCTCAGTTCCTTGGAACATAAACATTTAGAATTATGAATTGTTTTCAATCCTAATGGATTGATCCTTTTGTCATTACATAATATTCCTATTTGTTTCTAGCAGTGGTTTTGTCTGAAGTATATTCTATTTGATATTAATATGGCATGTATGTATCTTTTATAAAATTAATGTTTGCATGAGGTAACTTTTTCTATTTTATTTTCAGCTTTTTTAACTTGTGTTTGAAGTGAGTTTTAGAAACCACAGTTTTTTTTATGTTATGTTATTCACCATACAGTTCATCATTAGTTTTTGATGTAGTGCTCCATGATTCATTGTTTGTGTATAACACCAAGTGCTCCATTGCATACATGCCCTCCTCAATACCCATCACCAGACTAATCTATATAGTTTGATAGGGCTTTTTATTCATTACACCAATCTCTGCACTTTAGTTTATATATTTAGACCATTTATATTTAAGATAATTATTGTTACATTGGGCTTAAGTATGCCATTTTATTATTTGTTTTCTCTCTTTCTAGTTCTCTTTTTTTTTTCTTTTGTTCCTATGGGTTATGTGAACAGTTTTTTAGGAATCCATTTTGATTTACCCATATGATTCTGAATACATCATTTTGTAAAGTTTTCTGATCTGGGTGTTAAAATTTACTTACATAACTGATCAAAGGCTGCTGGTATCATTTTACCACTTTGAATGAATTGCAAATACTCTTTATAAATTAAGGATATTAGCTACTAAATAGATAGGATTTATTTTTTCCACATTGTGAGTTTGACTTGATGTTTTATATATGAAAAACTCTTATGTTTAAGTTTTTTTGGTATGATCTTTTTTCTTTTTAGTTTCTCTTGTTGTTTAATAATCAAAATGCCCATTTGTACCTTTGTATGTTTAATATTCACCAAATTTTAGATTGTTTTGGTCAGTCTTTATACAAAACATCCCTTTTAAGCATTTGAGAAGATATTAATCTTATAATTTAACAAGGAAAAATAAAATCTTTTTTTTTAAGATTTAGTTTATTTATTTGACAGACACAGAGAGAGAGAGCATGAGAGAGAGAGAAAGAGAGAGAGCAAGCACAAGCAGGGGGAATGGCAGGCAGGGGAAAAGTAGGCTCTCTGCTGACCAAGGAGTCCTATGTGGGACTTGATCCCAGGACCCTGGGACCATGACCTGAGCTGAAGGCAGATGATTAACCAACTGAGCCACCCAGGCACCCCAGAAAAAATAAAATCTTAACAGTATTTGGAAACATGCATTCTCCTCCACCGGATAGATAGGTAGATAGATAAATAAATAGGTGGGTAGGTATGTAGGTAGATAGATAGACAGATATTGATATAAATATTACACCCGGTAATATTATCTAGCTTTCCTTATAGAGAGACCTTACAAATTTCTCATTACGATAACTTCTAAGCATTTTATATTTTATGCTATTCTTATGTATATCATCTTTTTGCCCATTGTAGCCTTTCACTGGCTGTCAGGAAAAGAGCTATTGATTTTGAATATTTATTTTGGTTCTAAATTCTATTTTTTTTTTTTTACTTTGAGTATTTCAGGAGATATTCTTGAAGTTTCTACCTTTATAATTAGACTCATAGTAGTATGAAAGTAGTTTAAATATAACTAGTTTATGATTTTGATCCTTTCAAAGAGAAGCAGCATAGTAAATATAAAAGAAAAAACATGGATTTTTAATTTGAGCAGACCTTGATCCAAATTACTTTTCTGTTATAGATTATATTTATTACACCGAACTTCTCTGAGCTTTTCAGTGTCCTTAGCTGTTAAAAAATAGTTTATATCATAAAGTAGTTGTGATGATTAAATAAAGTAATAAATGTAAAATACCTAACAAAGTACTGATACAGAGTGAATATGCAATACATTTATATTGTTTCCTATTATTCAACTTTCAGTTTTATGCATTTTGCCTGTACTCTATTATAGAAAAATCTTGGAATTGGAAGGTAGGAAAATTGTTTCTTTCACTAGACTGTGGGTCTTTGGAGGGCAGGATTATGTTGGGAATGGCAAATAGTTATCACCTGACAGAGCAGCTCTGACAGACTATAATTTCCTGCTTAGGTATCAAGACTGAGAAGGGTGAGTGCCAGATTGATTTGTTGCCTGCCATTAGTGTGTATTAGGAAGGTGATGGGAGGGGTGCCTGGGTGCCTCAGTGGGTTAAAGACTCTTCCTTCAGCTCGGATCATGATCCCAGGGTCCTGGGATGAAGCCCTGAACTGGGCTCTCTATTCAGCGGAGAGCCTGCTTCCCCCTCTCTCTGCCTCTCTGCCTACTTGTGATATCTGTCTGTGCAATAAATGAATTTAAAAAAAAAATAGGGAAGGTGATGGGACATGTGTCATATACATCCTGGTTCTATGCTTTGTCTGATTCTTCTCTAGCACATGATAGGCATAGAGACAGTCCTTAATCATAGAAGCATAGAGACAGTCCTTAATAACTAAATGAAGAAAAGAATGAATGATTCTCCTATATTCTGGCATGAAACAAATAATGAAAATAAACTAATACATGGTAAGTGTTAAACAAAATGAGAGGATAATCTTCAAATTCAAAAATGACTATTGACATGTTGGAAATTATGAGAAACATTATCTTGAAAAGAGTGTGAATTCCAGAATCAAACAAATCTGGGTTCAAATTTCACTTCCACTGCTTTCTGGCTGTGTGTCCTGGGTACAAAATAACTCTGAACTTTAGTTTCTTCTTATTAAAAGAGATAAAAATGTTCAAATGCTTTTACTTTTTCTTTATCTGATAATGTTTTTTATCATCCATTTCTGGGGGACATTTTCTTGGGATACAGGATTCTCAATTGAAAGTTCCTTTCTCTCTGTATTTGGAAAATGTGCCATTTTCCTTCTAGAAACTATGGTTCCTGGACATAAATCTGCTCTCATGCAAACTTTTCTTCTTCCTTAAAAGTGAGGTGTTATTTTCTCTTGTTGCTTGAAAACTTTTCTCTTTGTCTTTAGTTTTGAGAAGTTTGATGATGATAAAGACTGTTGGGATGAATTTCTTTCATTTTATCTTGTTTGGAGTTCACTCATCTTCTTGGACCTATGGGTTTTTGAAAAGCTTAGTGTTCTCCCTCTCTTTAATCCCTTTCTACCTTTTGTTAATCTCTACTTTCGCAAATTCTTGCATGTCCTGTCTGTTACTACAAAGCCAGAGCCCAAAGAACTTATTCCAGTACCTTCCTATTCCTTCCACTTTCCTTTTGGTTAGTTCTTGAGATTGATGGGCTACTGTTTGAGAAGCCACAACAACTATTTTTAGATTTTTGAAATTGTGTTCGTGTTTGCCACCAAGAGACATAGAGATATAGATAAATCTGTTCTAGTAGTGTAGAGACTCTAGAAATCTCTTAGCTCATCCAGAAATTCATGGTGATCTGACATGGATGGTATGTAGAATCCATCATAGCCTGTGGTTTCAATTCTTCTTCAGAGCCTGCACAGACATTCCCTATATAAATCTGGTATTTCTGGCTGCTAGTCCAGTCAGTTGAACCGTTGAATGCTAAGTTCAAGGATTGAGAGTCAAAGAAGGGAAGGATCCCTTGCTAAGATTGCCATATATCTACTCTACTTAATTTGCTAATCAATGCCGAAATCACCCCCATATTCTACACTTAGGGGCTGTTAGAGGGACTTTTATATCTAACCCAAACCATCTCATTTCACAAAGGAGAAAATGAGTCTTAAATGAGCAGAAATCACATATTTCAGGTTAACAGAAGGGGAACAGCATCCTGGGCTCCCAATTCCAGCTTGGAATTCTTCCCTCACACTATGCCATGTACCTATAACAGCCTCATCCTGGATGAGTTCTGATCTCTGAAATGTGATGCATAGATGAAAAGGTAAGCTGACTCAGGATGGGGACTGGCAGATCTGATCAGTGCTGACTAAGACCAGGAAACACACAAGTAGTGCCCACTTCCCCTCTATGGACCATATCACAGCCACCCTAGCCAACAAATGGGAATCAGCACACATCCCTTAGGCATCATACAGTGGAGAGGACTTAGGCAAGTGCCATCCACTCAGTCACCTTCTACTGAGTATGGTGGCAACTAATCTACACATGGCCTAATTGTACCAGGAACTGGAATCTGCCCAGGAGTGAGGCTCAAGAGATCTGGGTCCTCATCCCAACTCTACTGCTTACATGTTTTCAGACCTCAGGCAATACACTCCCCCTTTCTTGTTCTGAGTCTCCATCTGAAGTAGGAAGAATAATGCACCCATCCCACCCCACCCCCTGCTTCATCAAGATGTCCACAATCTGTAAATAGTTATTTTACACAACAAAGGAGATTGTTGCAGATGTGATTAAGAGATAGGAAGATTACACAGCTGGACCCAACATAATCACATGGGCCCTTGAAAGGGATGCACTGAAGAATAAATAAATATGAAGATATTCCTCCCAGGAACATTTATATACACATAGACACCCAAGAACTTATTTTCATAGGTAATTTTAATTTTCAGAGGTTTGTAGATCTCTTGAAGATCATCCATGGATTCAATTATAAGACACTTTGGTCACAAAGATAAAATATAACCCTTCATCTGAAATGAGAAGAACGGGAATGCCTACCTCTTCATCACATCCTTCTTAACTCCCATCATTCCCTCTGCCACACCAAAATCCTTCCAGTTGCCCAAAGATGCCAAGCCAATTTAAGCCTCCATCTTATTCATCTGCTGGTATAGTTCTCTCCTTCAATTCTCATTGTCTGACAGGCAAACAGACACTAATTTTTGCAGACCCCTTTTAAAAATCTGCTCTTTTCCTGACCAACTTCTTACTATCTTCCCACCTGCCTCACAGGTATGACAGGCCATACCTTCCTTCACACCCTTCAGGGGATTATGCCCACAGTCTGTCAGCCAGTTCAACTCTTCCAGGTGCTCATCTGTTCAACCATTTCACATCTTCTCAACTAGATGGTGCACACTGGGCTGAGGAGGGTGGGGGACAGAGACCAGACCCCACCCCCTTGGCAGCCCAGCACTAAATAGCAGGGTTTACAGTAAGAGCTTAAAGAATGAATGTTGAGTGGATGACTGATTCTGGAATTGACACCTACTTCAGGGCTTTGCTTTAATTTACTCAACCTCTTCTCTTTGCAATGCAATACTTTACAGGCCGCCCAGCTTTGTTAAGTTTCTTAAGTATTTGTCTGCTGTACAAAGTCATTTAATTTCATTGTGAAGCTGTGGTGCATGGGAATCCATTTGCCACTCTTTGACTTTGATTCATTCAGGGTAACTAATATCCACCTTGACCAACACTGTGTAGTTTTGTTTCCAATTTATGGTTCCTTCTCACCGAGGGGTATCTCCCCATTGACAAGAGTGTCTATTTTCTGCCAGGAACAGATCCATTATCTGGAACACAACATGGTGCTCTGGATGATAAAGTCATCCTGTGTTAACTGTTTCACTTTTGTCTGAGGATCTCAAAATATGGTATAAAGAACACTGAACTGGTGGTCAAGAGATCTGGATTCTGGTTCAGATGGCCACCACGTGCCCTTTGACACAGTACACACATTTTCTTAGATGTGATGTTCTCCTCTATACAATGAGAGAACTCTGAATCAAACACTGTAAGGAATCTCTGGACTAAAATTCTATGAAGTGAAAGTCATACATCTTCCTAACCCTCACTAATATATTTTTTCTACTAGCAATTAGGAAAACTTGAGTTCTGAAGGTGATGTGATTTGTCCAAAATTATTCAGAACACCAGAGTATAATTATCATTTTTGCATTCAATACATTAATTCATGCAGTCAGTCAACATGTATTTTGTGAATGTGTTATGACTGACACCACACCAGGGGCAGTAATCCAAAAATGAATAGGAGGACACCTTTGCCTTTTAGCGGCTGACAGTATACTGTGGGGATCAGATGTATAAACAGGTACCCTGCAGTGTGATAAACATGATGTTAGAGAGCAGCTCCAAGTGCTTTGCGAGGGGAGGAGGAGGTACTAACTGCCCAGGTGAGTAGCATACAGAGTCTGCTGTTTACCAAACCCTTTCCACATGCCTCATCTCTTGATTGTCACAGCCCTCCCATGAGGTAGAGAACAGGTTTTGTTTGTTTCCTCTCTTAAATCAGGAGACTGAACATGAAAAGTAAAGTGATTTTCTGAAGGCCATGTGACTGGTAAGAAACAGATCCAAGGAGTGCAAAAGGGCCATTTGGATGTCTGGTGTGATGGTGTCTCCATCGCACTGAATTGTTGCCTCTTTTTGGTCAGTAGCCCTGACCCTCAGACAAACAGAGACACAATCAAAATTCATTTAGCTTCTTTGAGAGATGGGACCAGGTCTTACTTACCATTGTACTGAGGAATTCTGGTGGGACTGAAGAGTTCTCTAACAGAAAAATTTGGACAGGTCAGGCATTTGTAATGGGTCGGTGACAATTTGTATAAGCACTTTGAAGGAAGGACAGAAAAGAACATGGGTAGGTGAGGACAATTAAGAGAGCATAAGTCTTGTCCCAGAGATTGGTCCTCCAACACTTCCCCACAGACAATTTCTAGAGCCCATCACAAGCAGAAGGTGAAAAAGCTATTTTCAGTTACAAGTTCATGAGATTTCTTTGGGTCCGTGGTTAAAAGATGTGGTGAAAGACAACTTTGGAGGAGGATCCTGTCCTCAATTTTATGTGGAAAACAATGGCTTTGGTATGCTGAAGGCTGCAGAGAACATTGGCCCCTTATGAAATTCGAGAGACATCACACACCACAAAGGAGATAAGTGGTCAATCCTAAGTTTTGTGGGGTCACTCAATGGTGGGCATTTGAAGAAAAGATACTTCTCACAAGGTAGCAGATGGAGGAGACCTTGTCAAGACATTTCACTGATCTGGCCTAGAATAAGATGCATTCATGAGCATATGAGATGCCACCTGGCCATCCAGAAGGAATCATGTCAGAATCTTTGGCAACTAGAGGTCAGTGAAACAAGGGTTACATTTGTATCCTCCACACCTTCCAGTGACCTGTCACATAGAAGGAACTCAATGTCTATTTATCTAACATCTTTTCACCATCTCTTCATGCCCCCACTCCATCAAAGGGCTTCCTGCACAAGTCTCCCAGGGGCCTTGCCCTTTCATAGGTGGCTCTGTACTTCATTCTCATCTCCACTATCAGATATTAGGAACCCTGCTTTTTTTTTTTTTTTAAACTCTCCCCATCCCCCATTTGAGGTTCTAGGGATTAAAGAGGAAAGGACAGTTTCTTAAAGAAAGCTGTTTTTTTTCACCTTGCTGTTCTTAGTTGTCTCTGATCTAGTGAGTATAATAACTCACATGAACAACTCTGATTAAATCTGTCCTGAAAGATAACTGTGAGAGAGACTATCAGATAAGATAGAGAAATGAAGATTTGGAGCCAGAAAATCTAGACTTGAATTCTGGTTCTGCCACTTAATAGTGGGTGACTTGGAGCAGTTGACATAAATTTTTCCTACTTTATTTTCCTCAACTGAAAACTGAGGGAACTTATAAAAGAATGTACCTCATAAGGAGGTTTTGAGGATTAGGTTCACATATGGAAAGTTATTCTATAGTGCCTGAATAGTTGTAACTCCTGTATCTGCTAGCTATAGTATAGGAGTACCAGGAAATGAAGATACAGAAGTAGTGGTTTAAAAAGACACAATTGTACACTGATAAAACATTAAAAAAATGAAATGGCTCATTGCAGATACAAACTGAATTTTATTCTGCCAAAAGCATTCATTGTTGTGTGGCAATTTCTCCACAGACGAAAATGTCAAAATTAGTCATCACTCTTCACTATGTTTCTATGCCCTCTAAGCAATCTTCTGAGGACTAATTCAACTTTCCAGGTACCTTAGTACTGGGAAAACAGTGTGGCAGGTAGAGAACAGGATGACTCTGGCCACAGGAAAGTGGTAAATTGGCATTTTAAAATCAATCTTATGGGAAATTATTATCAGCATGTCACTGAGAATCTCTCCTTTCTAGATGCACTGATAAGATAATTTTCTGGACTTTGAAGACTGTGGATCCAAGACCCCTAAGATACGGTGAATTTGTGAAAATTACACTCCTCTGGGGGTTCATTGTCGGTCTTGCCTCAGGACTGTTGCTTCTGCTTCATCATGTACTATGCCCCTTCACTGTATTCAGACTATAATAGGCCACACTTTAGTCCTAGTGGAATTGCTCAACTCTCCAATCCACAATGAAATAATACTCTTTTTAAAGGTAGGCATGCTCCAGGAAATAGGACTAGAAGTTCCAAAAGATTAGAGGCTATATTATGTGTTATACACCTAGCACAGTGCCAGGCATTTGGAGGGCACTCAATTAATATTTGTCATGTAGTTTCACACAGTTTCAGCAATCCTAACAACCCCTTCCAGGAAGAACTGGCTTATCTTCTTATAATAACAAATATAAACAAAATGTGATTAAACAATCTATACATTCTAATATATTGCATACAGTTCTTTATTCTAAAAACCATTTTTCAGAAAGGGGACCACTCCTTCACACATATTTCATTTCTAATACTTTCAAATCATTTTAATGGTGATGGAGAAGGTCATGAAATATCTTATTCCTCAAAGGCAATTTAAAAAAAGAAAAGCCATATAGTACATTCAGAATGAGAGATAGTCTGATGTCTATTTTAAGGAGAAGGTGAACTCAAGGTCAGAAGACAATCTACAGAATTGCCCAAAATGAGAGACTATACTTCCTGTACTGTAGGAATTATGGTAAAAGTCTGACCTGCTTGAGATATCCTTAGAAGCCTGGGGTCTCTAGTTCAGATGATCAAGGGCAGTGTTCATTTAAAATACGCCATTTTTCTAATACCAAATCACAAAGCATGTATCCAGATTCATTTGAGTCCCAAACTCCACCTGGGAAAAACCGGCCAGAGCAACCAACAGTGGTACTGAACATTTTTTCTATTTCCTTAATTTCTGCTTTTATTTTTATCTTTCATTACACATTTTTTTTTAAAGCCAGACAATAAAAAGCACCCAGATTGGTAGGAAATAAGTAAAACAGTCAGTGTTTGCAGATGACATACTATATACAGAAAACCCTAAAGATTCCACCAAAATAACCATTAGGACTAATAAATGAATTCAGTAAAGTTGTTGGATACAAAATCAATAAACAGAAATCTGTTGCATTTCTATATGCCATTTATGAAGTAATAGAAAGAGAAATTAAGAAAACAACCCCACTTACAACTGCACCAAAAAGAATAAAATGCCTGGGAATGAATTTAACCAAAGAAGTGAAGGACTTATACTCTGAAAACTGCAAGACATGAAAGAAACTGAAGATGACACAAATAAATGGAAAGCTATACCATGCTCATGGATTGGAAGAACTAATATTTTTAAAATGTCCATCCTACCCAAAGCAATTCAAAGATTCAACACAATCCCTATCAAAATATTAATAACATTATTCACAGAACTAAAACAAATAATCAGAAAATTTATATGGAACCACAAAAGACCTCAAATTGTCAAAGCAGTTTTAAAAATGAAAAACAAAGCTGGAGGTATCACCATCCCAGATTTCAAGATACACTAGAAAGCTAACTTAATAAAAACAGTATGGTACTGGCACAAAAAAAAAGACATATAAATCAGTGGAACAGAATAGAGAACATAGAAGTAAAGTCATGCCTATGTGGTCAAATAATCTATGACAAAAGAGGCAAGAATATGCAACGGGGAAAAAGAAAGTCTTCCAGTAAATAGTGCTGGGAAAACTGGAGAGCTTCATGCAAAAGAATGAAACTGGACCACTTTCTTACACTATACATAAAAATGAACTCAAAATAGATTAAAGACTTCAGTGTGAGACCTTAAACCATAAAACTCTTAAAATAAAACATAGGCATTAATCGCTTGGACACTGGCCTTAGTAACATATTTATGAATATGTCTCCTTAGGCAAGGGAAATAAAAGCAAAAATAAAATGGGACTACACCAAAATAAAAAGCTTTTGTACAACAAAGGAAACCATCAAAAAAGCAACCTAGTGAATGTGAGAAGATACCTGCAGATGATACATTCAGTAAGAAGTTAACATCCAAAATGTATATAAAGATTTTACGTAACCTCCATCAAGAAAATAATCTGATTAAAAATGGGCAGAGGGTATTTTCCAAAGAAGACATACAGATACCAAACAGACACATGAAAAGATGCTCAATATCACTAATCAACAGGGAAATACAAATCAAAACTATAATGAGATATGACCTCACACTAGTAAGAATGGCCAGTATCAAAAAGACAAAAAATGACAAGTATTGATGAGGATTGTGGAAAAAAAGGAACCCTTGGGCATTGTTAGGGGAAATGGAAATTGGGGCAACCACTGTGGAAAACAGTATGGTGTTTCCCCCCAAAAATTAAAAGTAGGACTACCATATGATTCAGTGATTCCACTACTGGGTAGTTACCTAAAGAAAATGAAAACACTAATTTGGGGCGCCTGGGTGGCTCAGTGGGTTAAGCTGCTGCCTTCGGCTCAGGTCATGATCTCAGAGTCCTGGGATCGAGCCCCGCATCGGGCTCTCTGCTCAGCAGGGAGCCCGCTTCCTCCTCTCTCTCTGCCTGCCTCTCTGCCTGCTTGTGATCTCTCTGTCAAATAAATAAATAAAATCTTTAAAAAAAAAAAAGAAAATGAAAACACTAATTTTAAAAGCTATATGCACCCTATGTTTATTGCCATGTTATTTACAATAACCAAGATGTGAAAGGAACCCAAATGTCAAATGATAAATGAATGGATAAAGAAGATGTGTTATTTATATATATAAATATATATATATAATGGAATATTACTCAGCCATAAAAGAATAAATGAAATCTTGCCCTTTGCAACAACATGGATGGACCTAGAGGGTATTATGTTAAGTAAAATAAGTCAGACAAAGACAAATACCATTTGATGTCACTTATGTGTAGAACATAAAACAAAACAAATGAACAAACACTTAAATACAAATAACAAACTGGCGGTTACCAGAGGTGAGATGGGGGCAGGGATGGATGAAATATGTGAAGGGATTAAGAGGTACCAAGCTTCATTTATAAAACAAATAAGTAACAAAAATGTAAAATACAACTTAGGGAATATAGTCAGTAAGCCCTTTCCCTACTTGTGCTCTCTCTGAATACATAAATAAATAAAATCTTAAAAAAAAAAAACCCTACACAGTAGGTTTAAAATAAATTTTACTGATTTATTTCCTTTACTCATCACTACTTTATGCATCTCAACTTTCCGTCCTAGATTAATTTCCTCCTTATAAGATATCCTCTTGTGATTGATTATTTATTTAAGAATGTGATTTACACATTTTTCCAAGGCCACATATCTCTGAAAATATCATTTGCCTTCACTCTTGAGTGAAATTTTGGCTGGCTATAAAATTTTAGACTTGAAGTAATTTTCTCTAGAACTAATTTTTCTTGTAGTTAAAATGACGTCTGATGGCATTGTGACTCTTTTTCCCTTTGTAGATGGATTTCCTTTTCTTTTTCTGGATGCTTTTCTGATTTTCTTTTCCCCTTGACCCCTTGATGTTCGGTAACTTGGATGTGATTCTTGCTGAACACCTTAAATTCACAGTCTTATCTTTCTTTAGTTCTGGGGTCTTCTATTACTTCTTCACACATTCCTTTTCTTTTGGAACACCTTTTAAACGGATCTTAGAGATTTCTTACCAGTTTCCCATGATTCTTTAAAAGCATAATGACTTGATATCCACATATAATGTGAAATGATCATCACAATAAGTCTAGTTAACATCCATCACCTCATATAGTTACAATTTTTTCTTTGTGATAAGAACTTTTACAATCTATTCTTTTTTTAAAAGATTTTATTTATTTATTTATTTATTTATTTATTTATTTATTTATTTGACAGACAGAGATCACAAGTAGGCAGAGAGGCAGGCAGAGAGAGAGAGAGGGGAGGAAGCAGGCTCCCTGCAGAGGAGAGAGCCTGATGTAGGGCTCGATCCCAGGACCCTGGAATCATTACCTGAGCCGAAGGCAGAGGCTTTAACCCACTGAGCCACCCATGCACCCCTACAATCTATTCTTTTAGCAACTTTCAAATGAACTGTGTAGCATTGTTGACTCTAAGACCCCAGGACTTACTTGTCTTACAACTGGAAGCTTACTGGACCACCTTCACCTGCCACCTCTCATCCCCACCCCCAGCCGATCTCTGCCTTAGCAGCCACCAGTCTGCTCTCTGATTCTAGAAGTCCATTTTTTAAGATCCCACATATAAGTGAGCTCACACAGTATTTGTCTTTCTCTGTCTGACCTATCTCACCTCTTAAGTCTTTTTTGCTACATTCTCAGAGAATTCCTAGGCTCAATCTTCCAGCTCACTAATTTCATTTCCAATTGTGTGCATTCTACCATCTGACTGATACACTGTTGTTGTTTTTTTTTCTTTTTCTCACAAGTTTCTAATTTTCATGATCTCTAGTTGGCATTTTACCAATAAAAGTCTGTTTACCTCTGTGTGACTTTAATTTTCCTTATTCTAAAATTCTGTTCTGTTAGTCTCATCCCTTCAGGTCACCAGGTATAGGTTCTGGATTTAAGTTTGCTGCTTCTCTTTCATGGTGTTGGCTTTCCTCAAGCTACTGGTGGGAGTGGACTATGTACCTCTCCCTGCAGCTGAGTTTCTGAGTTTGGCTCTGCTCTATTTGTTTACACAGACTGTCCTAGAATAGGAAGGGGACCCACTTCCTGGAGAGATCTGCCCTTTTCAGTGAGGTCCAGGAAGTGATGGGCCCTGCCTCTGGCTAGCTTTGTAAGAGAACTGTCTTCTAGGCATCAAGGATCTCCTTCCTCCTCATTGTTCTCAACCCCCGTGTCCTGCTTATTTCTCCATTCCAGATTCCCACAACATCGTTCTTTCCTGGAGGTAAACACCCCAGTAATAGCCGGTCACCATCAGGGGAGGGAATGGAAGTCACATGATGGCATCTGCTCAGTCACTCTGGGTCTCCTCTTCTGTTTCTTCCCCTTCCAGGCAAGTAAGTCTTTTTCAGTAGAATGTCCTCCATGCCTTTTGAGTGATGGTTTCCCTTTTCCTACTAATCCCACTCACTTTCTGCTTTTAAAGAAATCTTCTTTGCTTCTGGACCCACTGAGGGCTTCATTTCTTGATTTGGGGCCACATTTTGAATTCATTTTTTATCTTATTTTGTTTCCTATTATTTTTAGGGATTTGTTATGGGAGAGGAGCTGCAGCAAAGTTGAGATTGTCATCTTGTGACAAAAATTAGTGACACTTTATTGGACCAGATTTCTGCAGCCACCGCCATCCTCCTTGTTCAGTTGAATCCTGAGACAGGAGACAGAGAGAATCCTGAGAGAAAGAGACAGAGTGAGAGAGCATGCAAGAGATGAACTTGGAGAGCTGTTTGAGACTCATTTGAGGAAGGGGCATCTCTTAAGGAGCTCAGGGCTGTTTATCCTATTTCCACGTCCTGTAATGACAGGTGCCACCTGCAGCAAAGTAACAAAGAGGGCATTCTTCAGAAGTATGGGATAGAATCAGAAGCTCAGCTATAGACAAACCCCAGCTGGCCTCTTTTTACCCTGTCAATAAAAGGCCCTGTGCTTGCACTGTGGCTCCATTATCCCAACAGCATCAAAGCCAGGACAGGCTCCTCCTATCTCGGATGCTGACTGCAGCTCTTCAGCTGAGCTCTGCTTCCTGGTGCAAACGCAGCTGCACACACTCCACATGTTCTTTGAGTGTCTTCTTATTCTTTCTTCAGACTCACCAAGGGCAGCAAGACATTTTGTCCAAATGAGTTGTTTCAAAGCCAATGTAGTGTCTAAATTCGCAGCTTGCCACGTTATAGTCTTTTTCTTTAATCTCTCTCTTTTTTTAATTTTTCCTTTTTTGATGTGCCAAAGTAATTATCAATAAACCCTCCTTGAGGAGATGTTAAGTACATGTCCCCCTGGATAAAGAGAAGGTCAGGAAATCCCTGGTATTCCCAGAGAGTCACCGAGGTATCCCTGGAGGAGGGGAATCCACAGCAGAAGCAGACAGCTATAGTTTTATCTGTCTAAAACCTTCTGTTTTCTGGTTACAGCAACCCATCTTTTGGGGGGAACTGCTCCTCCCTACTGTAAGCATGTGATTTTGGAGAAAGCAGCAGTCCTAGAGCCCTGCCCTAGTCACATCACCCCAGCTTGCTCAAATACATCCTCCACGGTGGTAACCAGGGAGGTAGCCTTGGAGGTGGGCAGCCTCAGAGGTGGGCACAAGGCTCAGGCTTGTCAATCTGGGATCTTGCTCAGGATTAGCATGCACTGAAGTTGGAGAAAGAAGCTTTTCCCCCCGGGTTCCTTCAGCTGGGAAAATGAAGTCTGGTTACATTACATGCCACCTTCCTCTCTACCACTCCACAGGGAAGATTCTCCTTCAGATAAGAGAAAATGAGACCAAGGTCAAGAAAGAAGAGACAAAGGGGTGAGGGGAGAGAAGTAGGAGAGTGAGGGAGATAAAGAGAGAGGTCTGATAACAAGATGTGAGGTCTTAGATCCATTCAAGTCTCTTACCTTGCCCCACCCATCCCATTCAATTATACCTTGTTTCCAAACATTCCACAACTATCTTCTATGAGTTGTTGCACAACAGGGTTTATAATATAGGAAAAGTTATTTTTCCTTCTTTCCCTCCTTTTGTTCATGGGAAATACCTAATCATTCTCCAAGGACTAGTCCTAAATATTCTTCCTCAATCCCACTACATACAGTTGGTCTCCAGGCCCTTCCCTTCTCAGATCAGTTTGAGCAGACTTCCAGGATAGCACGGTCCTACTTCCATAATTACTTGTTTCTACTTCCTTTTCTTCCATCAGACTGTGTGCTCCTTGAAAAAAGGGACTGTGTCTGATGATCTTCAAGTTCCTAGTTGTGCTTCAGATAGGGTTGGGTATAGAGTGGAGTGTCTCAGTCACAGAATGTCCCTAGAATTGATTTTCCCATGTGAGGAATGGGGGTACTTGTATGGGTATGGGAATGAAGGTGGTTCTTTCAGAAAGGGGGCTCATTCCTGCCATCAAACCACCATCCCTCTCTCCTGAATGTTTGCCTTGCCAGAGATTCTCTGACTGCCATCGTGAGTGAAAACAGAATCTCCTCTTATGAGGGGAAATGGCAGACTTTGAGCATCAGGAAAAGGTTTAGGGAGGTGTTATATGTCATTTGAGTATAACACAGCCACTAAAGGATTTTATTGATCTATTTATTTATTTATTTATTTATTTATTTATTTATTTATTTTCAGCGTGACAGAATTCATTGTTTATGCACCACACCCAGTGCTCCATGCAATATGTGCCCTTCATAATACCCACCACCTGGCTCCCCCAACCATGAGAGACTATGGACTCTGAAAAACAACCTGAGGGTTTTGAAGGGGCAGGGGGTGGGAGGTTGGGGGAGCCACTGAAGGATTTTAATCAAGGTTATCTAAATCACAGTTGGGTAATTTAGAAAGACCACCAGACGGCAGTGTGGAGACTGGGCTGGGGACAGATTGAGGTTGAAGACAGTAAACACTGGGGGAACCAATGGAGAAAGCTGGGTCCAGGAGAGAGCTCTTAAGGACTTAGATGGTACAGTGGGGATGGAAAGGAGGGGACAGTGGCCTTCCTTATCATTCCCTCTCTCTTGATCCCCTCAGCTGAAAAACTGAGACTTCCTCCCCAGTGGCCTTCCTCCCTGGCATCTCCCATTCTTCTCTGTCTTGTCTGCAAACCCCAGAATGCCTCTAAATCAGGAGAGAACGATGCTTTCTCCTTGCCCCACAGAATCCTTGGGAGTTACATCTTTGTCAGCACTTCTGCTTCCAGCTCCCATCGGATCAGTTAATGTTTCTTTTATGAAGCGAGGACACCTGATTTCTGTCAGTGCAAGGCTTAAGAGTGCCTCATCAGCACTGTCTTCCTGGCTGGCCATATCGGATAGACAGAGGAAGAAAGCAACCAAACCAGCAATCAGATTCCAAGACAATGATGCCAGGGCTTCATGCTGTTTGTGAGTGGAGCTAGACAGAACCAAGGGGTCCCATAGTGCTAGGATGACAGGGTTACAACCTCTTTCCTTGTCTGGTTTGTTTCCCTCTGTTAGATGTCAGTGATCCTTGATGGTCCCTTCTAGTCTCTTCCAGAGTCCAGACTAAGGGATCTAAGGATCTAATGGGTCTCTTCATTGTTACAGCCTCTTCTGCTGGTCCCAAGAGCTAAAGTAATTCTCACTCTACTTGGAATATGCATACACACACTCCTTCATTTATCAAATAAATCATTCACTCCTTCAGTAAATATCCACTGAACCCCTACTCTGTGATAGGCCCTGTGCTCCATGCTATGGATACAGAGATCCTAAGGAGTTTATACTCTGGATAGAGATTCAGAAATATAAATGGATAACCACTGTATCATGGCAAAGTTAGGAGCAAAGTGAAGAGGAGTCAGACACCAGAGTCACTACTAAAGGATTGCATTTTTTTCATCCTCCAAGTATCTGGCATTCTTCCTAAAATACACAGGTTAGCTCCTCAATGAATGAATGCAGTGACATGTTAGCTTAAAGGATGACTAAAAGGTAAAGGGAAAGCATCTGAAACAGAGGGAACTATATGGGTTGAGAGCTGTAAGCATGAAAGAGTTTAGCCATCCTTGGGAAGAGCATGCAGTTCTGTGTGCCTGGCATGCAGGGCACTGTAAAGACCCATAGGAGACGAGGCTGGAGAATATGATGGACAGAGGATGGTAAGTCGTCTTCAGTGCCATGTCGGAGAACCTGGAATTGATGTGTAGCAGTGATGACACATTAAAGGTACAGCCTAGCAACTTTGGAAAGACTCTCCCAGGCTTAATGTAGGTGGACTGAAGCAGGAAATGCCCCACATAGGGAGGGGCCTTCTCCAGGCTGGTGGTACTCTTGGCTCAAGGCTAGCAGGAATGAACAGGGCACCTCTGAATCTGGTTCTCTTCCATCTCAACAGAGAAGGCTGGGTCACTGACTTATGGAGATCCTGATGAGGGACAAGCAGATTATATGGGGAAGAGCTCGACCTAAGCAGTACACCTACAGATGGAATATATCAGGAAAACAATTGATATCCTGTCAGAGGCCAAAGGAAATAAGAAAGCACTGACCATTTGAGATTCCCTGGCTCACGTTTCCCACCTCTCCTAACCTAGACCCATTTTCTTTGATTAACAGAAACCTGGCTATCTCCTTTATTGCTCTGCTAAATGCAGAAGTACATGTAGCATTTGACTAAAAACAAATCAAAGCAATTGGGTACTACCAACCTCATAGAAAGGGACTGATTTATTTAATCTACTGCATGCTTGCTCTGGGAAGCTAAGGAGAAGAGAGGGGGAAGGATCTGGCTAAGGTCCCTCAGCAAGTTAGTACCTATAACAGGATGAAAACCTGGGTCTCCTGACTTACAGGCAACTGGCTTCCCCAGCGTGACATGAGACCTCTGGCTGTGTGTGCAGAAGGAAGAGTGAAATCAGTTGTGTCTTAGTAAGCACAGGTGGTCAAGCTCTCTGAGAAGATGAAGCCAGAATTTCCCCTGAGGCTTGGCCTCCTAAGACTTGACTATTATGCTGACTCAGACTCATTTCCTATAAGTAAGGTCACTTTCCTGTTTAAAATCCTTGCATGCCCACAGGGGAAGTTCAAACTGCTGAGAGTGGCATCCAAGGCCTTCATATTTATGTAGTTCCTTAGTCTTCATATTCATCTCTTGAGCCCAGACTTACCTGGGTACCCCACCAGTGGGTCTCAATCCTGGCAACATATTAGAATCACCGGCAAGTTTTAAAAAAATCCTGAGACTAAGACTGTACCTCCGGAGACCTGAGGTTGTGGGTCTGCCTTGTCGTCTCCAAGGCTTTGGGCAGGGATTCCATACTCTGCCTTGTCCCCACTTTTCCCCCCTGGCTCTCCCCACAAACTGCCAAGATGAATCTCTCCATTTGCTCTGGACCTTTGCACACACCTCCACCATAACATTTATCCTCCTCTACTTATATGTTTTTTGGGCACCCTAAAAAAGACTGTGCTCTTTACAAGGAAGACAGCTCTATTTATTCCTTTTTGTTGCCAGAATTACAGGACCTGACATAGTAGGTGTCTGGTAAATAACAGTGGTCTGAATAAGAGTTTATGAACTCCAGAATGACCTCTGCTCAGAAAGTTGCTCACATTCCTATGGTGTTGTGTGGCAGAGCTTCTGAGAGATCCCTAGGGTACTGTGTCTGAGTAATTAGTCCTTTACAATATCTGTCTCCAAGGAAGGGAAATGATCAAAGACCCTCTACTCACCTGCACCTGAAAATGGGAGGTTAATCTCACTTTATGTTTCTGGGCAGCTCAATAACTAAAAAAAGGGGGGAAGATGAGATTATTTAGACCCAGAGAGGCCTTGGATTGGAAACTCACCCTCCTCACTAACTGTGTGACCTGTGTAGCAAGTTACTGAAAGTGTCTTGGCCTCTATGAAATAATATATCAGGAGTTCAGTACATTGCCTGCTGTACTAGCCAGAGTTCTTCAGAAAAACAGAACCAATTATATAGACAGAGTAGATGGGAGAGAGAAGGAGAGAAAGAGGGAAAGATTTATTATATTATAAAGAATTGGCTCATGTGATTATGGTGGCTGAGAAGTCCCCAGAACAGCAGCTGGCAAGCTAGAGAGCCAGGAAAGTCAGTGGTGCTCAGATACAGTCTGAGAACAAGCAGGCTCCACACCCAAGTGCTAATATTTCAGTTTGAGCCCAAAGGCAAGAAAAGAATGATTCAAGCCGTCAATGAATCAGTCAAGCAGTCAGGCAAGAGGAAATCCCTTTTCCTCAGCATTTTTATTCTATTCAGGTCTTCAACTGATTGGATGAGGCCCACCCATATGAGGAAGGGCAATCTGCTTTACTCAGTCCATTGATTTGAATGTTAATCTCATGCAGAAATCTTCTCACAGACACACTCACAATAACGTGTGACCAAATGTCTAAGCACTGCCTGGCCCAGTCCAGATGACACATAGAATTAATAATCATACCAGCCATATAGCAAATTTACCAGACATGTGAACTCCCTTCCTTCCTGAAGATATAATTTCAAAATCCCCCATTGTTCTGTCCAAATGTCTGCTCCGTGGGCTTAATGTCTGTGATCTCTCACCATCCCTTCACCTTCTCTCCTTCTTTCCCTCACTTCTTCTCCCTCCCATGACCCTTTTCCTTTTTTCTGTCTCATTTCTTTACTTTGTCTCAACAACTGGTTCACTTAGGATTCATCCCAGGAAAAGGACTGAATACCTCTGGCACTCTTTCTTTCCATCTGTGTTTTCTGGAGACATCATGAGCACTCCCAGCAGGATTCAAACAAGTTGGGAGAGAAGTCGGATACCAACTTTTGCTCTAATCTTGCACCAGAGCAGCAAGTGCCTGGTCTCTCTCTGGAGCAGGAGGCAGGGGAAGGAGAGGAGTGAGGCCTCTGACATAAATACTGTGCAGTGTGTTTTTATTGCTGCATAATCCATGCTCGTGCCACTTGTCCGCATACCACCAGTTAATGGAAACCTCATGTTCCCCTGATCTGGGCTGCTGTGTGGTTAACTCTTGCAGGGCCAGGTATGCACCCAGGCCAAAGAAAATCCTTTCCAGAAGGAGGCTGCATTATCAGGCAGGAGCTGCCTCCCATGTTGAAGGTAGTCACCATGGGGTGTGGTTAACGATAAAGGCAGGAATGTGGCAGGCGGGCACTCATATAGACCTGGCTGCAGAGCTCTTCATAAAATGTCACATGGCATTCGGGGGGACTCATCTAGAGGCTGAGCTACCTCTGGATTCATGGAACTCACTCCTCCTGGCTTTCTGCTCAGCTGTCTCAGAGCTTTGATTCATCTAGGAGAATGGTCTAAGGATTCTGCACAGACCAGGCACAAAGTAAATGTGCAGGAGAAGGGCACTCTACTGCAGTGTGCATTGTGAGTTTGTGCATGGGGTATGGGAGCTCCAAGGAGAAAACCACTAACTCTGCCCTGGGGGTTCCAGGAATGGCAACCAGAGGAAGGGATATTTGGCCTTGAAAGTCTTGATGAACAAAGATGCTTTTTCAATCAGGCAGATAAGAAGATCAATCCTGGGCAAAGGATGCAGTGTTTGCAAGGTCTAGCAGTATCTTATTCCTGCAGAAAAGGAGGCAGAGGTGGTAAAGTAGGGAATTACACTGCCTTCTAACCCTGCCCTTCTCAATAGTTTGGGACCCAGTTTTATAACCTCTGCTTTTGTTTCCTCATCTGTAAGCTGAGGACTACAATGGTGTTCACCTTCGAGATTGCTCTGAAGAGTAAATCATGAAATGAATAGAGCACTTAGCTCAGTTCCTGCCATTTTCAAGTCCTGGATAATGTTGCCTATCCTTGCCATCAGGGAACAAAGGGCAGTTTGGAATGGTTGAAATGACATGCTGCCTGGGGACAATGGAAAGACCCAAGGTTAGTCAGGGACCAGATGGGGAAGGAACCAGAAGGTGCACTAAGGATTTGGACCAGATCCTGCGGGTCATGGGAAATCACCGAAGGTTAATTCATTCAAACTCTGTCCTCTAGTTGCTTTTCTTTCCTGGAAGATACTTCACAGGAAGCCTCTACTTTCTCATCAGGGATCCAAACTGTCCTGGGTAATACTGACCCCCTCTAAAAAGAAACATCAGCCTGTGTAGCACAGCCCACACTCATGGCAGTCTGCTTCATCAGACCACCTCGTTCTGACACCTTAACTCTGGGGCACTGGATTCAAGAGCCTGCACCTGGGTTTCCCTTCTCATTGTCACCAGAATGTCCATGATTACAAAACAAGAAGGAACCAAGTCTGGCCCTCACCAAAGTTCTGGGCCCCAAAGCAAAGTCTGTTGAGCAACATCTCCTTGTCCTACTTAGGACAATTTGCCTGGCATGTGAAAAGCCCTGGAATTTTGCCACAATGTGGTGATGCATCCTGCAGGTAACGTTGATGGGATGTGAGCAGCGGTTCACCAATGGAGGCTGCCGGTCTGTTTGTGGGGTTATCAAGGTAATGGATCCTGGCATTCTGCTTGCACCATCTTTACAAATGTCACTTTCACTTTATTGTACATTAACCCCAATCTCTTCACAAGCTCCAAAATAAAACTTCTTTGCAAACAACTAAGGTCCATCTGCTGCTCTGTTAAAAATACCCTAGCATGAAAATACTGTAGCATTAGATAAATCCATGATCAGAGATATCACAGTGGACTCACCTGAAAATGCCTGCCTTTGACCAGGAGAAATCCATCTTTCTTTCTCAGAGGTGGGACATCGATTACTCTCCAGCCCCACGGTAACAAAAGAATCCCCAAATTCTCGAGGCTGGTCAGATTTCAAATACCGCATCCTACTGTCTTTATGAGCCCATTTGTATACATTCCTATGCACCCTTGATGGAATTCATCCTATCAGCGACTGACAGGCTGATTGTACAGTTGGGAATAAATGAATGAAGCCAGAATGATCAGCGGATAAAGGTTCTATATCCCCACTAAGTGCACACAAATTTTATCCACTTCTTTTTCTTCCTTGATCAATTACTCTCCATTGCAGAGAGAGAATGCTGTCCGATACGTTATGGCTTAACCATTTGCAAGTTGGGTCTCACTTCCTCCCCTGAAAGAGCAACCCCCAACAGTGAGTATTTAAATTCATCCACCTCTGCTGCCACACTGCACAGCCCATCTATCACAGCAATTTGTGCAAATGCCACTCTAGTATCCAGCTCTATGTATCATGTATTTTGAGATTGCACAGTTCCTGAGGCCTTTGTAAAGCAAACCTTTCATGAATAAATCAGGAAATACCCTGATGCATGCTTTATGTAGAGGAAGATATTCTATTTAGGTCACGCAGGGAAGTTCTGCCAAGTTTGCTAAAATGAACAAATCCCCTGAGTACAGTCTACCTCTACACATTCCGAAACACAAGCGACGATCTCCTAGGCCCCGCGGCTGTGCTCTGTAGACACTGAGGACTCTGGGTCTAGAAAGTATTAGTTTGATCACCTGGGGCTCCACAGACTTTCAAGTCAGGAGCCAGGCAAGGAGTTTTGCTAGTCCATGGGAAGAACTTTGCAAATGGGTAATTTGCCCACTATGGTGCCTGGGGCAATGGGACTCCTGCAAGCAAAGGAGGAAGGAACAAGAAAAATTACAGTGAGCCTGTTGTCCCAGCTTATTTTTTTTTTAATCCACTTAAGAAAGTCCCTGATTTTGTTTGAGTCCAGAGCATTGCAACTGGCTCTTTTGAGCCTCTCCCAGAACACAGGATGTGGCCTAGTGTGCCCTCCCCTTTAGCAATGGAAATTCTTCTGATAAGAATAAGGATTTCCAGATTTCTAGCCAACCTCGAATTAGAGAGGGTTATCTGGGGTAGAAGAATGCAGAACAAAAATGTTGAATGATTCCCTTCCTTTTAACAAGGGCAGGCAGACCCACCGCCTTTTGCCCAGAAAAAGCTGTATGGGATTAGAAGATCTGGTTTGAAGTCATGGATGGAGCGTTGACTTGGATTCTGGGGGGCTAGAGCATGGAGTCATTTTGTCCTCAAGAACGGGGGCAGGAAGTTTTGCCAGGGTCTGAGCTAATAGGACCTTGTTTGGACGGGGTCTGATGTTTGCTTTCTGGGCTCCCGAATTTGTTTTGGGCAGTGCAGTTAATGCCAATCGGCCATTCAGGGACCAACTCCTTCTAACACCAGTCAAAAGAAACAAATTCAGAACAAGACTTTTCAAAGAGTTAAGGGTGTTGCTAGCAGCTATCGGCCCATACTCTGATTCTTTGGGAAGTCAAAAGATATTCCAAAGGTATCCTGGGAGTAGAATCTGAAAAAGGGGACTTTTTTTCTCCCTCTTATTGATCCCCCTAATGTGAGAGGGTGTCTCTACCTCAGCTTTGCCCCTTGGATTATGTTAAATATATAAAGACCATACCTTCTTTCCTTCTCTTTCCACTACTCTCTTCTGAACATCTGTCTTTGGTTGAAGCTTTTCCCCTTATATCTGATAATGCCCAGCTTTAGAAAGTGGAACTATTCTGAAGGGTCTCTAAGGATATCATTCGGTGCCCCCAAATCATTTTAGCGTCCATTAACATTTATTGCCAACGTGAATATTTTACATATGGTTGGTCACTCACAACTCAATTTCCTAATATTTACCTTCTTAAAGTGTCACTGATTTCCAAGTTTTTAGGAATACTGCTTCTACTGGCACCACTCACATGATCCAGAAGTTTGAATTCAACCTCATCCCTCATGGACTGAGTGACTTCACGTAAGTTTCTTCATTCATAAAACACTGACAAAAACATCTACATGCCCCAGTCTAGAGAGAAGGACCAACCGAATTTATACTGAAACATGGTACGAACTCTAAGTTGCTACACAAATAGGAAGTGATTTTGCTGAAGATTTTTCAGATAATGTCTGCGGGTTGTCCTTTCGTTTCTCAGCACTTTCTGCAGTGTCTGGCATATCGTCGGAAATCAATACAAGTTTGTTGCTTGATGGTTGTCTTGTAAATGGGAGCCTGAGTGGGGGAACCAATTCTCTAAGGAAGAGGAAATAGGAGAGGGCTTAAAAGAGAGTACACTTTTTTTTCTAATTATAAAAGTAATTCAAGCTGACAACATAGAATTTAGAAAATGTATGAAATTAGTAAGAAGAAAATTAAAAATACTTCATTTTTACAACCTGCTAGTATTTTGCTGGGCCTTTCTTTATTCTTTCCTTTGACGTACACATACGCTCACATATCTTCAGAGTACAACACTGTCCCTTTAAGTGCTGACTACAGCCCAGACCTGGAAATATATTTTCTCAGCAGGCAAAGGGATAGGAGATTACTTCCCCTGTAAATCTATTAGTTCATTAATTATTAGAAATCTGAGAAATGTCAGTGCAGGCCTGTGAAACCTCATTCTCTCTAGGTTTTACTCTTTAAGGTAATAAAAGTAATAATAGCTAATATTTATTCAGTGCTTACTATATGCCAGGCATTGATCTAAGCCCTTTATACATATTAACTTATTTTATCCTCATGACTACCCTAAATGGCAGGTACTACAGGTCTATAATCCCTTACCTACAATTCCACAGTTGATAAAGCTCTGAAAATGGGAGTGTTTTGGCAAGTTTGGTACAAACCCCTTTGGTAGCAAAACCTCACCTGATCTAAGATGAGGCTATTCATAGTCTTTATTTATCCTACTTATGAACAGTCAAGTTTCACTGAAAAAAAAATTATGTTTGATGATAATGTATTGTCCTAGAACTTTCCAAGGGTTTTATGTATTAGATAGTCGACATGCTTTGTTACTTGTATCAAATTTGAAAAATTCTACATTTCAAATCATATTCATACTTAAAGATTTCAAGCCCATGGTTGTGAACATGTATTATTATCTTAACTTTACAGATGAAAAGTTGAAAAACACTGAATCATAGAGGCATTAAGGAACTTTCCTAGGCTAGGTCAGGATTCTAATCCAGACTAGTTTTAGAGTCTGCATTCAAAGTGTCTACATTTGTGTATCTCTCAAAAGCTTATACAACCCTCTCCAGCCCACTAGCTTTATACATTACACATAAGAGGTTTTACTCTACTTCACAGTCAAACAAGTGAGATTTAGGGAAGTCCAAGGACTTGCCCAAGGTCCCATAAGTAATACAGCAGAATTAGGACTCAAGTGCAAGTCTGCTGGTTCTAATTCTAGTGTCCTCGCTACTACTCTGGGATTACTTGGATAGTCACCAAACTCACATCACAACAGTGAGACCCTAAGACCTGACCTGACCTTTACCACCCACCTGCTTGGACTCACTTTCCCTTGGACCCACTTGGACCTCTTTCCCACATTTTCCCTTAAGCTCTTCTTTCCAGCTCATCTCTTACCTCAGGCAGATGGAAACCGAAACCACCCCTCGAGCAATGGCAACTGCCCTGACAAGACCTCCAGCCCACCCAGACCCCTCAGCCCAGGGAGTGTCACTCCAGACTCATGACTGCCCAGAAGGACCATGGAGTGACCTCTAGAATGACTGACAACTACCTTTGCCTCATTATATTACTAAAATCTCAACCCAAGGAGGAACATGAGCCTCATTTACATAACATACAATGTCTGTATAAGCATGTTTCCTTAAGGCACATGTACCATCTTATACTTGCCTCCACATGGGATGACAAGGCTCCCCTATCTAAATATTCATCGTAACCCTAAATAAAAGGAACCCATTCATCCTTACATGAGAGGAGTCATGGCTTTGGAAGCCATTTCCTGTGATCTCCTTATTTACAGAAAATAAAGTTTTCTTTGTGCAAAAACTCAACTTAGTGTGGTTTCTGACTCACCACAGAGTGAACTCATGTTGGTTGGGTTACAACAATGCAGCATTACTTTTTTGCTTCTACCAACATGATCACTAAGGCAGAATGCACAAAAACCATTCTACCTTGTTTAAGCCACTGATGACCCGAAAATGTATGAGAAAGCCTGGAGCTGTGCCTACACCACACCAGAGTTTGGTTAGACACCAGTGTCAATTTCCCAGACCCTTTGGGCTCCTGGGAGGCTCGAGGTCACACCTTCTTCTGGCTTCTGGCAGTCCCTCCCAGACACAGCATTTGGGCCTCAGTGCATTGCTCCACATCCAATCAGGCTCCTGGGACAGGGCTCCTGTGCTACACTCTGACTGGGACAGGGTTGAGGAGTCCACAGGTATTGGAAACTGTGTGACAGGTGGTGTGAACCAAACTCTTACAGAGAAATATGGGAGGAGGGGCCTTCAGCAGGAGGGCACCCAGATTTTTCTCATTCTAGTACTCCCCTATTATCCTATAGATCTCCCAAGATCCTTCTAGATTGGACTTCCTCTAGAAAGTGCAGTCACAGCCATAACCAATAGGCCAACTCTCTAAAAAAAATTAACATAGCAATGAAAAGGACACTAGAACACAAGACCAGAGATGTGAGACCAGGTCTCACATAGGTCCAAGCTTTGGGAATTTGGACCAGTCATGGCCTCTCTGAGCCTCTCCAGACAGATACATGTCTGTCCTACCAATGCCACTCAAATATCGTATGGATTCAGAAGTAGTTGTAAAGGAGTCCAGATATCATAGTATCATTGAGACATACAACAACATGAAAATTAGCTGAGGCTCAGGACTTAAATGGTCTTAGCACAGTCTAACCTTGTGAATGCAGCTGAAGAGTAGTTGACAAATGGGCACTGTCTGGGTGCAAAGTCTAGAATGGAGAAGGAAGGGACTGACCTGCCAATCCATACTTGACTCAAACACACCTAGGGCGCTGTTAGCAGTTTTGAGTTTTGACTTTCAAGACCAATAAATATAATCCTCACAAAGCTCAGATCCCTAAGGGCGAAATAGCTCGGTACTCTGTTGCCTACCTTGAAAGTGAATCCTAGACTTAGTTCATGCTGTTTCCTCTGCTTGGATTGCTCTACTCAGATATGACAGAGACAATGACCACCAAAATGAGCTTAGTACATTGCAATCTGACTTCTGGCTATTGTTTCTCCTGCTTTGTTCCTAGCACCTGGCTCCATTTCTCCTTGGTCCTAGCTCCTAACCTTGGTTTCATCAATCCCCTAGGCCATTCTTGGCCCTTGCAGCCAAGGAAGAATGAAGCATCTCTGGTTTAGACATCTGTGCTCTCTTTTTGTGCCATGCCTTCCCCTCACCCTCTGTCCATTCACGTTTGCCTGTTCAGGATAAGGAATAGTACATTCCAGCCCTGGGCTGTGGAAGTCAACCCAGGACCTACACACTTGGCTGAAGCCCCTAGGTCCAGGGGAGAGTGAAATTTCCAAAGAGTATTCCCAGAGGCCTCGAGCACCCCAAGTTTATTCTTTTCCTCCCCGTCCTCCCGCCCTCCAGGTAGCAAGGGCCTACAGCCCTAGGGGCTCCCCTATTCCTTCCCAGTGGGACCCTAGAAAGGGACTAAGGCCCACAGTCAGCCCTGCTACTTCTGTGGAGTACGTGGGACATCTACCACTCTGAGGTTCTAATGGCTGGCTATAAACTCAATGCAGACAGGATTTAGGGACTGGGGTAAGAGAGGAAGTTCAGGAAAAGAGGATGAGAGGAAGTCCTTTATAGTTTCTTAGTTTTCCACAACTACCATGTCCCTCTCACAATATCAAGTACATTGACCTCCAGTCCTTTGCTATCATTTCTCTCTTTTTCATCAGACTTTGAGCACCTCGAAGGTCTAGCACTACTCCTCTTACTTACCTGCTTCTAATTTCCCAGTGCTAAGCTTGGGTCTTTGCTTTTGATAGGAGCGCTGAGTGCTTGCTGATTGAAAGAATGATCAATTGAATGGATGAATGAGTGAATGAATGAATGAACCATTCAAGAGTTATGATTGGAAACACATGTTGTATCACACATACCTATTTCAGAAATCCAGACCAGCTGGAAAGGGTTGACAGAATTCCCTTATCAAAGCAATTTCATGAAGTTGGGATATTCTGTCCCCAAACTGGATAGTGGATGGCTACTTACTCCGGGCAAGATAAAGCTGGAGCACATGCGCTGTTAATATATAAAACTTTACCTGCATTGCAGCATTGTCTGAAGTCAGAAGTTCTCTTCCCTATTTGCACATGCAATCACTCAACTTTTAAAAACAACCTGTGGGTTCCACCTCAGAGCAGCTCAGTCCAGATCTGAAGGTATGGTTCAGGAATTGGCCTTTTTAAATGTTCCACAGTTGATACCCTTGCACAGTAATGGTTGAGAACCACTAAGTGACAGCAAAGCACTGAGTCTATGCTTGAAATCTTATTCAGTCACCATCAGCTATGTAGCCTCAGTTTTCCCATCTGCAAAGGGGGAGTATTTTATCTACCTGCAGTTTTTGATATAGATAAAATGACATAGGCAAAGATAAAGCCTTTGGGTACTAGCGCTCGCTATTATTTTCCTTAACAGTATTACTTTTATTTTTTTTTATATCAATGTCTTAGAACACATAAGTAGAAAAAAATTTTACTTACTTTAATTAATCAAGGTTTATTTCATGCTTAAAACATGTTAAGAGTTGTACAAAATACAACACAAAGAGAAATCGATCCCAGTGTCTGGGCAAGGAAAACCCATGTACTAAATTACCTATTATGTGCTAGGCTCTTCATACACTTTATCTCATTAAATACTCCCACTCATCCCATGAAAGGGCTATTTGCATCCATGCTTACAAAGAGGAAACTGAGGCTTGGACAGGTTATGCCCAAAGTCTCGCAGCTCCCATGTGGGAGAACGTCGTTTGAACTCAGGACCTACTGCGTCCAGGTCTGCGCTCCCTCACCGTATCGCCATTGAGCTCTTGGGATGTACGTGCTGGGCACAGCCTCCCTTCTTTCAAGAAATCTGCAGGTAAGAAGAAGGGGTCAGTTGCGCTGAGTGGGGAAAAGGCAGAGAAGGCTTTTTGAAGGAAGTAAAAATCCAACTGGGATTTGGAAATCCTTTGGAAGGATTTCACCAGGTGGGATGTGGGAGGGCAAGCACATTCCTGGTGCAGAAAACCAACAGGAGGCAGCAAAAGGACAATGCCACCCTCAGATGACTTGAGGTGATGTGCCTGTACACTGGGCTACATCATTCCTTATTCCCCATGGAATAAGGAATGCCCCACTTAAGAGAGACTCCCTCCATAGGTGGACCCCGGAGGGATTGGAAAGTAGTCTCAGTAACATTCTCCTCTCCACCTGTCTTCTTATCAACAGCAAAAAACCTCCTCTGCATTCCGACCTAGTGTCCTATTGATGTCCACGTGAGGTTTGTGAACCAAATGCTAAGTGTGCAAAAGGGAGCTCTAGCACAGACAAGGGTACTTGTGTCTCTCCTGTTCATGTCAGACACAGCATGTGCACATGTATATGCACGTGCAAACACACACACATAAACACAAACACACACACACACACAGAGTGAGGAAGAGAACCAAGAATTCTGCTGGGCCCAGATCTGTCTCTTTCAAACACTACCAAGGAGGCTGAGTTCATTTTTCCTTTGCTAACCAGACTCCAGGTCCCATCTGCTCCTTGCAAAGCAATAAGGTCAATGCCAATTTCCCTTTCATCATCCATGTCTGTGGCTGAGCTGTCTGCGGTAGCAGAAACGAATGTTCTCCTTAGCTCTCAGCTCCAGGGTGGCCACTTCCAGCCTGCCGACAAAATGCGATGGCGCTGCATTAGAGCCAAGCAAAACACACTCTGCTGTGTCAGTGTCCTCTGCACGGCAAGGCCACAGAAGGGGAGAGCCTCCTTTGGAGGAAGCTATTCCACCACCCAAGGGCTGCTTGAGCCTGTTGAGAATCACAGTTCAAAAAAAAACCACAAAGCCTAATATATGTAATATGAACTCTGTGGTTTCCTCTGGCGCTTGGCATCACCAAGGCTGTCACATCTCAGGTCTCCAGTTCTTACAGAAACAAAAAGACCATGTGTGTTAACTGTGCTGTCCCAGAGATTAGATCAAAATTCTGATTGGAGAATAAGGTTAATCATGGGTTCATCACACAGTGACCTCTGCAGGCAGGGCTGCGACCCCATGAGGTTGCTATTGTGCAAAGACCAGATTCTGAAGGAGCTCTGTGTAGGTTTCGTGGTTCAGGCCGCCTGGATTCCGAGGGGAGGGGGCTCCAAGCTCCAGGCTGATTCTTGCAAGGGAATGGGGGTGGGGCGGGGAATGGTAAGGAAGTGAGATTTAGAAACTCAGTCTCCATAGATCGTCCCCTGGTCAGCCAAATTAAGCCATGGGGAGGGGAAAGGAGCTTTTTTTTGTAGGTTGGTTTGTGGGCTTGTTACAGGAGAGAAACTTGGTATCTCCTCTGGCTGAAATGCTCCAGCTCCACTTGGAATTGAACAAAGAAACATGTCCTTGTAATGCAGGGTTAAGAGGCCCAGGATCAGGGATCAAGGTAGAAAAATACTTCTGGAAGCTGGCATGGTGGAGGTGAAAAACGGACTCTGCTTCTTTGTTTACAATTATGGTGGTGGTGGCGGGGGGGTTCCCATGACTTTCAGCACATACCAAAGCAAGTTCTAAATGCTGGCCCTAGTTTAACGCAGTCCTCTCTGGAGAATGAGCTCCTGGGCCCCGCAGTCCCAGAGCCAGGTGTGAATCCAGGCTCCTCAATTTACTAGTGATGTGATCCTGGGCTAGTCATTTAACCTCATTCAACCTGTTTGCTCATCTGTAAAATGAGTTCGTAATAAAATGGACCATATTTGGTGAGGCAGTGCATGAAAAAGCCTGTTACAGGGTAAATACTCATTACGTGTAAGCTAGCAATATTTTTCCAAACCTCTCAAACCAAACTCTCCCTATCTCTCCTGCCCCATCAACTGCCTCTTTATTTAGTCTTGAACAACAGAGAACTTCTTAGGGTCTCCTGCCACCCTCTCCATCATTCTCCTATCCATATATACAGAGACCCCGATACACACACACACACACACACACACACACACACACACACACACACACGATGAGACAAGAAGCTGGTCCAAGGCTACACAGCTCTCTGTGCTTTTACACATACTACTTCCTCTGCCTACAAAGCCCCTTCCTATTCCCAAATGTCTTTGAAACACCACTCAGACTTTGCTCCTTGTAAACTTCCCTTGAGGCCTGAGTTCTCTCACAAACTACCCTCTCCCAACACAACAGAGTTCACCAGTCCTATTTCTGTGCTTTTTCTTCTGGACTAGAACAGTCTAGGTCTATTATTGCATGAACCACATTCTGTATATTTACCCGTACATGTGCCTAGCCCTCCCACTGGATGGTTCTTAGTGCTGAAGCTATGTGCACAGTCATACCACTAGTAAATTACAGACCCAAGACTAGAATTAAGGTCTAGAATTAAGGTCTATTTCTAAGGCATTTTTCTCCTCCAAGATTTATTGACCCAAAAAGCAATCAGGATACACTTCTGTCTTTTCCATAGCACTTGGCCCGTTCCTGTACCAGATCATGCACCATGTTGTACAACTTCATATGTTTCTCCCCCCATATGTCACTAATTCTTAACCTACAGTATCCCACAATGTGCAGGAAAGATGAAGTTCATGTTGATAAGTAAGAATGAGATGGGACATACACAGGATATGCTGTGATTATGCACAATTCTCTTGGCAACAGGAGGAATTCCACTTATTTTCCTCCATTTAAAAAATTATAAGCAGGGATGCCTGGGTGGCTCAGTCAGTTAAGCATCTACCTTCAGCTCAGGTCATGATCCCTGGGTCCTGGGATCAAGTCCCACATCAGGCCCCTTGCTCAGTGGGGAACCTGCTTCTCCTTCTCCCTCTGCCTGTGCTTGTGCACTCTCTCTCTCTCTGAGAAAGAAATGAAATCTTTAAAAAAATAAACCAAAAATAAAAATAAAAAATTATAAGCAAATGCAACCCAAAGCAATATAATTATAGGATACATTTGGCTCCTCTTAATTTAAAAGCCATAGGCAAATGATATTTATTTTAATTATATGAATAACAAATGATTTGTCATTTGCCTTATAATTATTCATATCACATCAATGTATCATTGAGTTATGGTGGAGAATTGCTGGACTTTCATACATATTTACAGACCCTAGAACTGTGTAGAAGACTGGGAATAAATACTGAAAAAAGATGGGCAGTTGTTTCTGTCCTTGTGAAGATTTCAAATCAAGGTAACATGTTAATAAATAGTTGCAGATGTGAAAGCGATTATAAATATATAATTACAAAGTACATGATATTTATATAAAATATATGTATAAATGTAATAATTTAAGGGAAGTACATGGGGCAGGGGTAGTGAGATCTGCTTTAGGTAGGTGGCCATGGAAGGGATTTAGAAGAGGGGACATTTAACGGATAAAGTAATGGTCTCCAGAGTAGGGACCCACAGACAAAATGCTGTGCCAGAGATCTACTGAGATATAGAAGAAATATAAATATATATAGAAAAGTATTAAAACTTTTAAAATCTAAAAAAAAAGAACTTTTATTCCCTTCATATCTATTGATGATACCCCCCTCCTCCCCCACACCCAAATATTGGTCAGATGACCACATGTCGCACACAGTAGGTTAGAATTCTTGAGAGGGAAAATGGAATTCTACAATGCCTAGGAACAGACAATGGCACTCACTTGTTCTTTCTCTGTCCATGCATTATAGTTCATGAGTGCCTGATGAAGTAAATTTCCACATGACATTATTTAGTTTTAACTAAACAAACACTGACAAAATTAACAAATGACTTTAAAAGATTCCTCCAAAGAAATCATGGATAGGGGCGCCTGGGTGGCTCAGTGGGTTAAGCCGCTGCCTTCGGCTCAGGTCACGATCCCAGGTCCTGGGTTCGAGCCCCACATCGGGCTTTCTGCTCAGCAGGGAGCCTGCTTCCTCCTCTCTCTCTGCCTGCCTCTCTGCTTACTTGTGATTTCTCTCTGTCAAATAAATAAATAAAATCTTTAAAAAAAAAAAAAAAAGAAATCATGGATAGAAAATTATAGTGAGGGGCGCCTGGGTGGCTCAGTAGGTTAAGCCGCTGCCTTCGGCTCAGGTCATGATCCCAGGTCCTGGGTTCAAGCCCCACATCGGGCTTTCTGCTCAGCAGGGAGCCTGCTTCCTCCTCTCTCTCTGCCTGCCTCTCTGCCTACTTGTGATTTCTCTCTGTCAAATAAATAAATAAAATCTTTAAAAAAAAAAAAAGAAAATTATAGTGATAAGGTAAAATATAAGCAACATTAAGAAAACAGCAACTGATATATCTACTCCTTGTATAAAATCTGTTTGTTTCATTATGGAGTTAAATATAATTACAATGAAAAACAGATATAACAAATATGTTCTCCAAAACAGAGGTCATTAAAAGGACTTAAAATATGGATTTATAGCAACTATTATTAAAATGCAGTATTCAGAGTTTGCGAGGTAGGGGAAATGGGGAGATACTGGTCAAAGGGTATAGGATCTGGTTATAAGATTAACAAGTTCTGGGGATCTATTGTATAGCCTAGTGAGTATAGCTAGTAATACTGTATTACATACTTGAATGTTGCTAAAAGAGAATGTAAATATTCTCACCACACACACACACAATGGTAATTACGTGATGGGATAGTGATGTTAGCTAATGCTGTGGTGGTAATTATTTTGCAATATATACATGTATCAGATCACTACATTATCTACCTTAAACTTGCATAATGTTTTTGTCAATTATATCTCAGTAAAGCTGAGGAATAAAAGAAACAAATGCACTATTAATAAAATGACATAATTATTTACTTAAAATAGTTTATCTATACTATTTCCCTTATAAATCTATATTTATATATATCTCATAATGTACATATTAGCAAAGAAGTAGTTATATATAATTTGCAAATAAATAAATATACCTCTATTGGAAATTCAGCTTAAATGCTTTCCCCTACAATAGAGAATCAAAAACATTTGAAGACCGAATGGATATAAGGGATGAGAGCAATTAGCCATGTGACAAGCCTGGAAATAAATAATCCAGGCAGATAGAATAGTATCTGCAAAGGCCTGTGGGAAAACTAAGGAAAGGCTGGGGTAGTTGGAGTGTGAACAGTTGAGAGGAAAGAGTGATGTGAGATGTTCTTAGAGAGAGAGGCAAAGGCAGGGTCACTGAGGGCCTTGGAGACTGTGGTAGAGTTTATATTTTCTTCTAGTAAAATTAGCACAGCCTGTAACTGTTTAAAGCAGTGCAATGATGAAATAGGGTAGAAGTTTTAAGAAAATTCCTTTAGCTGTGTTTGGATGAGGAAGTCATGCTGGGAAGGCATGGAAATGAAGCAACCAATTAGGAGGCTGTCATGGTAATACGGGCAAGAGATGACGGCGGTGTATGCTAATGTGGTAACTACATAGATAGAGAGAGGAGAACAAACTTTGAAAGCACTTAGGATATAAATTCAATAGACTTGCAGATGGTTGGGATAAGAGTGAGAGGTCAGTGAGGGGAATAGAGGAATCAAGAATCATTTCCAGGTTTCTGGGACATATGGGTGGCTCAGTCAGTTAAGTGTCTGACTCTTGATTTTGGCTCAGATCATGATCTCAGGGTTGTGAGATGGAGCCACATGCCGGGCTCTCTGTTGGGTATGGAGCCTGCTTAAGATTCTCTCTCTCCCTCTGTCCCCCGCCCCCAACTCTCTCTCTCTCTCTTTCAAAAAAATAAAGAACAATTTATAGGTTTCTTGCTTGAGCAACAGAGTGAAAGTTGGTGGCATTGGTTAAGTTAGGTAGTGGGTTTGAGTACAGAATCAAGATATTTGTTTTAGGCTTATTAAGTTTGACATTTCTGTGAGAAATCCAAGAGAAGATGTTATCAGGTAGTTGGATGGACATGTTTGTTATTTAGGATTCACAGGAGAAATATCATTGGCTGTCTTTAGCTGTTACTCTCTTCGAGGTAGGATGCAACATCTCTAAAGCCTTACTGATTTAGCTCATTACAATGATGGGGCAGAGTCAATGTCTTTTGAATCTAGAAGTTTAGGAGAAAAGGAATAAAGGGAAGAGTAGTTGACTAGAATTTAGGTCTAGTAGGTCAGGGAGACAGCCATTGTCCCAGCATACACAGGCCTTCCATGGCTGATGGTCCAGTCATTCTCAATTGGGAAAGAGCAATAAGGCAGGTCAAGGTCAACAGCAGGAAAAAAAAAAAGGTGGGGGGAGGGGGCTTACCCAGGTCGAGGGACAGCTTTGAGGAATACCAAGGCAGAAAGTATATGTCCTCCTTGGATAAGAAATGGTTCTGGAAATTCCAGCAGATGAAGTATGAAATGAAACAGAACAATGAGGGAGGAAAATTATTTTTCATTTCTGCTACAATCTGAGCATTAACTGAAAAAAATTAAGACCCACTAGAAAGTTTAATGAAATTACTAAATATATGATAGTTTTTTATAGCTTTCCTACATACCAAAAAGTATCAATTAGAAACATGAATACAAAAAGTACTCAGTTTGTCATTAGCCCCAAAAAATCCTAACAATAATCTGAATGGGAAATATTTAGAATAAAATTAAAGAAAACCTACAAAACTATACTGAGAAATACAAATCAGGAGTTGAAGAAGTGGGAAGGCAGATTGTGTTCCTTTATGAGAAAGCCAAGTATTTTAAGACTATAAATTCTTCCAAATTAGTGCATAGAACTAAGAAAATGTCAATCACAATTACAATGGAATTTACTTTTGGAACTTGAAGAAATCATTCAAAAGTTTATCTTGAAGAATATATGTGTGAGAATAACTAGCAAGTAGGTAAGAAAGAGTGAGAGTGGAGGTGTAGCCTATTACCCAAGGTAAACTCAGACGACATATCAGATCAGATATTCTCTCTTTTTACACAGGATACCTACCCTTTCTCTAGGTGCTTAATATTGCCTACCCATCCTAATAAGTACCCATGACCAGTTCCAGAATTTCCATTTAACTGTTTTTTTTTCAATTTAATTTTTTTTCAGTGTTCCAAAACTCATTGTTTATGCACCACACCCAGTGCTCTATGCAATATGTGCCCTCTTAATACCCACCATCAGGCTCACCCAATCCCCTACCTCTCCCTCCTCCAAAACCCTCAGTTTGTTTCTCAGAGTGCACAGTCTCTCATGGTTTGACTCCCCCTCCAATTTCCCCCAACTCACTTCTCTTCTCCATCTCCTAATGTCTTCCATGTTATTCCTTATGCTCCACAAGTAAGTGAAACCATATGATAATTGACTCTCTCTGCTTGACTTATTTCACTCAGCATAATCGCTTCCAATCCCTTCCATATTGATACAAAAGTTGGGTATTCATCCTTTCTGATGGAGGCATAATACTTCATTGTATATATGGACCATATCTTCTTTAACCATTCGTCCTTTGAAGGGCATCTTGATTCTCTCCACAGTTTGGTGACTGTGGCCATTGCCGCTATGAACACTGGAGGACAGATGGCCCTTCTTTTCACTATATCTGTATCTTTGGGGTAAATTCCCAGTAGTGCAATTGCAGGGTCATAGGGTAGCTCTATTTTTTTTAAATTTCTTTTCAGCATAACAGAATTCATTGTTTATGCACCACACCCAGTGCTCCATGCAATACGTGCCCTCCATAATACCCACCACCTGGCTCCCCCAACCTTCTGCCCCCCTGCCCCTTCAAAACCCTCAGATTGTTTTTCAGAGTCTATAGTCTCTCATAGTTCATCTCCCCTTCCAATTTCCCTCAACTCCCTTCTCCTTTCCATCTCCCTATGTCCTCCACGTTATTTGTTACGCTCCACAAATAAGTGAAACCATATGATAATTGACTCTCTCTGCTTGACTTATTTCACTCAGCATAATCTCTTCCAGTACTGTCCATGTTGATACAAAAGTTGGTATTCATCCTTTCTGATGGCTGAGTAATATTCCATTGTATCTTCTTTATCCATTTGTCCATTGAAGGCCATCTTGGCTCTTTCCACAATTTGGCAACTGTGGCCATTGCTGCTATGAACATTAGGGTACAGGTGGCCCTTCTTTTCATTACATCTGTATCTTTGGGGTAAATACCCAGTAGTGCAATTGCAGTGTTAAAGGGTAGCTCTATGTTTAATTTCTTAAGGAATCTCCACACTGTTCTCCAAAGTGGCTGCACCAACTTACATTCCCACCAACAGTGTAAGAGGGTTCCCCTTTCTCCACATCCTCTCCAACACACATTGTTTCCTGTCTTGCTAATTTTGGCCATTCTACCTGGTGTAAGGTGGTATCTCAATGTGGTTTTGAGTTGAATCTTCCTGATGGCTAAGGTTGATGAACATTTTTTCGTGTGTCTGTTAGCCATTTGTATGTCTTCTTTGGAGAAGTCTCTGTTTATGTCTTCTGCCCATTTTTTGTCATGACTATCTGTTTTGAGTGTGTTGGGTTTGAGGACTTCTTTATAGATCTTGGATATCAGCCCTTTGTCTGTAGTGTCATTTGCAAATATCTTCTCCCATTCCGTGGGCTGCCTCTTTGTTTTGTTGACTGTTTCCTTTGCTGTGCAGAAGCTTTGATCTTGATGAAGTCCCAAAAGTTCATTTTCGCTTTTGTTTCCTTTGCCTTTGGAGACATATCTTGAAAGAAGTTGCTGTGGCCGATGTCGAAGAGGTTACTGTCTATGTTCTCCTCTAGGATTTTGATAGACTTCTGAGGTCTTTTATCCATTTCGAGTTTATCTTTGTGTATGGTGTAAGGGAATGGCTGAGTTTCATTCTTCTACACATAGCTGTCTAATTTTCCCAGCACCATTTATTGAAGAGACTGTCTTTTATCCACTGTATATTCTTTCCGGCTTTATCAAAGATTATTTGACCATAGAGTTGAGGATCCATATTTGGGCTCTCTCCTCTGTTCCACTGGTCTATGTGTCTGTTTTTGTGCCAGTATCATGCTGTCCTGGTGATCACAGCTTTGTAGTAAAGCTTGAAATCAGGCACCACCACTCTGTCTGTCATACTGGAGCCTTTTGTTCCAGCACCCAATCCAATTGTTTTTACAATTAATTTCTTTTTTTTTTTAAGATTTTATTTATTTATTTGACAGAGAGAAATCACAAGTAAGCAGAGAGGCAGGCAGAGAGAGAGGAGGAAGCAGGCTCCCCGCTGAGCAGAAAGCCCGATGTGGGGCTCGAACCCAGGACCTGGGATCATGACCTGAGCCGAAGGCAGCGGCTTAACCCACTGAGCCACCCAGGTGCCCCTACAATTAATTTCTTAAATGGCTGATTCCATCACTAGATTAATTGTTCTCACATTTTTATTTCTACTGTCTAACACAGTGTTTAACATATTGAAATTGTTTGTGAACAAATAAATGACCATTCTAGAGATCCTAGTGCCTTTCTGCTCTATTACCAGATGAGGATTTCATTCAGCCAATATTTATTATGCACTAACTAATGCTGAGGGAGATAGCAGAGAAGCCAAAAACCATTCCATTGATCAGAATTAGAAAGTCTATTAGGAGGATTACTCCTAGTACATCTGAGTATAGATTATTCATTCCTTCAAACACTTGAATACCTGTTTCTTAACCTTCTGACATTTCACAAAGGCCACTTAAGAACAGCTACATGTGGTATACAACCTGATCCCTCTAGAGATCAAAAGTACCCAATATTTAGTGTCCCAAACATGGCATGATGCAAAAGAGACTCTCAAGTTTCATATCCCCCATGTTTTCCAGGTTTAAAAGAAAGAGCTTCCTTTAGTTCACAAAAAGTACTTTTATAAATATGAGTTGGAAAATTTGAAAACATAAAAATGTTCTAATATTTCTTCACAGCTAGAAATCTGGATCAGGGTTTTACTACCAACCCTAATCTCCTTGCTTTGATACACTGATGAGAAGCTGTTGCTGTGTATTGCAGTTGGTTCACTAGGTAGTCAATTTCAAAGTCATAATGGATGGATATTGATTGATGTTCATTTTTAAAATCATTTGAAAACCCTGACACTGCACTGTCTACCAGTGAACTCAAAATGCTGTTGAATGAACTTCAATTAACTGGAAAAGTGATTTGTCTCTGCTTTGTGCTATACTCACTGCTGAGCTCCTAATTCAAAAGCAGACATTTTGAGACTATTGTACATTTCCTAGTCAAAATACTCCTTATTAAAAGAAATATATAACAACCATAATTAACTGTTAACAATTATGCACCAGAGAGTGTGTTGAGTGTCAGGGGTTTAAGATAAAGAAGATGACAATAGCCCTTGTTTCCATGTTGTTCCTTCAGAACTACTCTCTATATAGCAGCTGAAGTGAATGTTTGATGAAAAAATACAATCATATGTCTTCCTTGATCAAACTCTCCAATAGCTTCCCATCAATCCTGTCCAATATGGCCCTACTTGAATTAGTCCTTGCCTACCTCTGTTCCCCCACTCCTGGTATTCTCTCTCATTCATTCCATTTACATCCCATGAACTTTCTACCTACTTCATGAACCCACTAAGCTTCTCTACTTCAGACATTTGCACTTTCTATTCCCTCTATCTGTAAATCTCTTCCCCATATTTCCAAATGGCTTGCTTTCTATTTCATATATCTTAGCTAAAGTTATCTCCTCAGAGAGAACTTCTTGCCACCATCTCAAATTAGCATCATTACCACCATCACTTTCTATCCTTTATCCTTATATATTTTTATTCATAGCACTAGCAATGACCTAAAATTATGTTACTTATTTGTTTATTGTCTCTCAACCTCTCTAGAATATAAACTTCATAAGAGTATGAATTTATTTGACTTACCCACAGCTGCATCTCCAATGACTTGTGCCATAAATCCTCAATAAATATTTTTTGAATGAGTGAATAAAGGAATGTTTGAACTTTGTTACTGGGGGAGTTTCTGGTGTGTATAGACACATAAATAAATAATTATTTATTTTCTTTCTTCCTTTTTTTTTTTTAAGAGAAAGTGAGCAAGAAAGGAAGCATGAGTGGGGGTGGGGGTAGAGGGAGAAGGAGAGAATCTTAAGCAGACTCTGTGCTGAGTGCAGAGTCCTATGCAGTGCTTGATCTAGGATTGAGCTGAGCTGAAATCAAGAGTCAGCACTTTAAATGACTGAGCCACTCATGTGCCCTGATGATCATTTCTTTTAAAAATTATAACTCTGTCGAATGGATATTGTCATCCATCTTCAAGAAGTAAGGAAAAAGGGACGCCTGGGTGGCTCAGTTGGTTAAGCAGCTGCCTTCGGCTCAGGTCATGATCCCAGCGTCCTGGGATCGAGTCCTACATCGGGCTCCTTGCTTGGCGGGGAGCCTGCTTCTCCCTCTGCCTCTGCCTGCCATTCTGTCTGCCTGTGCTCACTCGCTCTCCTCTCTCTCTGACAAATAAATAAAATCTTTAAAAAAAAAAAGAAGTAAGGAAAAAGACTTAGCAAGGTTAAGTACTTTTCTCAGAATTATTCAGCTAGTAAATTGATAGAATTCAGATTTAAATCCATTACTGTTTCACCCACAGGGAATTCATTCATTTCTTCTGAATAACAGATTAATCATTCAAAGAAGATCATGTAGAATTTGTTTACCTCATATAACCTTCTTATTTATTTGCTTGGCACAAAATTTTTAATTTTTTTTAAAGATTTTTTATTTATTCGAGAGAGAGTGGAAGCAAAAGAGATCACAGATGGTGAGGGAGCAGCAGACTCGGTGCTGAGCAGAGAGCCCAGTGTGAGGCTTGATTCCAGGACCCTGAGATCATGACCTGGGCTGAAGGCAGACACTTAACCTACTGAGCCACCCAGGCACCCTAAACTGGCACACAATTTTTAGCAGTTACTCATCTATATACCTTATATCATGCACAAGATGCAATACTGTACACAGAAAACACTAATATATCTAGGGAAACATACCAAAAGTCTTCCTGTAATAACCTGAAATAGTGGAAAATTAAAAGTAGCCTAAAGGGTCTCAATATCAGAGAACTGGTATAGTCAACTGTGATACATTCATTATAATGGCATATTATATAATCCCTAATTGTTATATTTTAAATTTTTTCAAAAACATAGAAAAATGTTCTAAATATATAATTTGGTGCAAAGTGTATATTATAAAATTAAATGCAAAACTTATACTGCTGGATATGAAGGAGTACCTTAAATCATACTGAAACTCCCATAATGAACAACTATAAAAGGTATATAACACATAAGAAACCAGCTGTTTGAGGAAGCATGACCGAAGCATCCAATACTTGAGAGACCAAGATCCCAGAGAAAAGGAAAAGAATTGAGGCAAACTGTACATACATTTGTCACTACTTTCTCCTCTTAGACCATTTGCCAATTTGCAATGAGGATATAGCATTAAAAAAGAAATTGGGAGAATAAATATTATGGCAATATTAATGGGCTGGAAAAACAAAACTGATGTTCAAGCATGCTACCAATGTAGACAGTAGTTAACACAATAAGATTCTAGTGGAAACTAAACCCAACATTCTGAGCACAATTTCTCCTAGAGATATTTGCCAATGTCAAAGTTGTATATATAAGTTTAAAACAGCTTAAAGGAGCAAGAAAGCTAAGCAGAGATTTTGTTATTTTCACAGAGCTGGCAAAATTAAAATTAGCTTCAGGAGAAGGGGTCCTCATAGACCATCCACAATCTCAAATCATCTTATTCCCTGATTGGACTGAAATAAATCTGTCAATGGTCAAGGAAACAAGATTATTTCTGGAGGAAAATAAGATCATTCAATGCCGCCACAATATTTCAAACAAAATGTCCAACATTTAATCCAAAATTCTAAGGTGTGCCAAACTAGAGCCAAATGACCCAAAGAAAAAAATAAACAATAGTAAGAAACCTATAGGTAATCTAGCTATTGGAGTTATCAAACATGGTCTTAAAATAAGTATGTTTACCATGCTTTACAAAATAGATTAAAAGGTGTAGAATTCTAATAAGACCCTGTAATTTACAAAGATAAGCAAAAGAAAGTTCAAGGAATAAAACAAAATAAGATTGCTTTAATAGAACATAAGACACAGCAAAAGTGAGATCATCAAACTTGTGCATAGGTCTGTACAAAATATACAGAAAACACTAAATATACAAATACACAGATTGAAGCATAGACACAAAAACAGAAAATGCGGGAGTGGCATAAGAGATATGTGGGGAATGCTGACAAGATTTAATATGCATGCAAGTAGAGGACTAAAAGGAGAGAAAAGAGAAAATGAGCAGAAGAGATATTAGCTGAGAATTTTCCAAAACTGATAAATGATAGCAAGTCACAGATTCAGCTCTATAAACCTGAAGCGTGATAAACACAAAAAAAACATACCTAAACACATCATTGAAAAACTGCTGGAAACCAAAGATAAACAGAAGGTGAACCAACAGCAAATGGGGGCAGGCAACAAGCAGACATACTGTTTTCAAAAGAACAATAATAAGATTTACAGTTAACTTTTCAGCAGAAATGATGGAAAGCTGAAGGCAATGGAACAGAAATTTAAAGGGCTAAAAAAAGATTGAGTACCAGTTTAACATTCTATGCCTAATAAAAATATTCCTCTAAAATTAAGGTGCTATAAAGATATTGTCAGACAAAAAATACTAGAAGAATTCATCATGAACCAAACTATATTAAAAGAAATACTAAAGAGAGTTCCTCAAGCAGAAATATCAATCCAGATGGCAGCAGATAATTCAGGACCAATGAAGAGACATGAGTAAAGTATATGATTATAGCACAAAGATCAAAAGGGGATAAATGAAAAAAAAAGGGGGGGATAAATGGAGCTAAAGTTTTGTACAATATCTGTATTGTTTAGAAAATGATAAAAATTAAGGGAATGATAAAAATTAAGGGAAATGTTAATAAGTCAATTATGTATATTGAAATCTGCAGGATAACCAGTAAAAATTATAAAAGAAAGTACATATACACACAAAGAAAGGCAAATATAATAATATTCAAAATAATTAGTATAATTGAAAATAAAGAAAAATAACAGAACACAAATTAAAAGGGATAAAGAGGTAGTATATTTTGACTCAGATGTATTAGGGGTTATATTAAATATAAGTGTACTAAATATTATAAACACCTAAGTTACAAAATCAACTATATGTACATTATGAGACAAGTCTTAAATATGAAGACACAGAAAGTTAATATACCTATACTAATAGCAAATAAAGTAATTTTGAAAGCAAAAAGCATTATTAGAGATAAAGCTATATCACTAAAAGATTGATTCAAAGGGAAAATATAATAATCTCAAATTTATATGCATCTAATAACATGAGGTCAAAAGATATAAAGTGATAACCAACGTATCTCTTAGTAACTGATAGAAAAAAATAGAAAAACAAAGAAGAAAAAAAGAAAAAGAAAAACAGAGAAGGAAAAAACTATAGGCTACACAGCTGTACACATAAATGTGTAAATGAATTTTTATAATCTATTAAAAGAAAAATATCACAAAATTACAACAAATTCCAAAGAACAGAAAAAGAAAAACTTATTAAGTCAGTATATTCTTGATACCAAAATGTGACAAGAACATTACAATAAAATAAAATTATTGTCCAATTTCTCTCAAGAGCATAATTGCAAAAATCTTCATAAGTGTAAATCAAATTCAGGAATATATGGAAAAGGTAATATATCACAACTAAATTGAGTTCATTTCAAGAATTCAATATCGGTTTAACATTAGAAACTCAAGTAATTCACCACATTAGTTTCATGAATAAGGGAAAATTAATCAACTCAAGAGATTCGAAAAAGCATTTGTAAAATTCAATACAATTTCATGATAAGCAATGGATTCACATCCAGAAATATAAAGAAATCCCACAAATCAATAAGAAAGAGAGAACCCAGTTTTAAGGAGACTCAGTCTTTGGAATGGGTACTACACAAAAGGAGATATTCAAATGGTCAATAATTATAGCAAAAATTATCACACATAATTAGTTATGAATTATGTCTCTCAAAAGAAATATGTTGAAGTCCTAAACCCTACAACTTGTGACTGTGACCTTATTTGAAAATAGGTCTTAGTGAAATGGAAGCTTTATTCTTCAAAGTCTACTCTGTTGAGAGGCTGGATATTGAACAGGGCTCTGTCAAGATGCTGGAGCCACTCAGAAATAACCGAATCTGCTTCTTCTACCCGAGGGTCACTGTCCACGTTGCCCTGACTTTTTAGAGGGTCAGCTTCATTCACAGGACACACTGCTAGGACTTTACCCATACCCAAGGAAGAAGATGTCAGTACCCTTACCACTGTACAGTGATTAAAAAAAAAAAAAAGGCACAGGCTTTGGAGTGAATCACATCTGAGTTTAACCGTGAGATCAACCACTCAACAGCTTCACAACCCTGGGCTTTCTCCAAGCCCCTCTTGACCTTCAGTCACTCAGTTCAATTAAATTTAATCTATTAAACATTAACGGAGGTTCTGAGTACATTTAAAAATTGTGCTTAATCCTGGAGATAAAAAGGAAAGAAGGAAAAAATAGAGTCTCAATCCTTAAGGAACTATAGAATGGAGAGAAATGCCACAATTTCCTCACAGTTATTTGTTTGTTTTGAGAATTTATGTGTGACTATTTAAAAGAGCATAGTGTAACTTGTTCAGATGGTAAGTGTTAGTGTTACTTCCCTTTTCCTATTTCTTCTGTATGATCAAACTGTCCTTGGCTTATGCTTTGAACCAATTATTTTATCTCACTGTACTTCTGTTTCCCCAGATGCAAAATGGAAAAAACACTATAACTAATAGCACAGGTACACCTGGGTGGCTCAGTTGGTTATGCAACTGCCTTCAGCCCAGGTTATGAACCTGGAGTCCCAGGATCAAGTTCCATTTCTGGCTCTGTGCTCAGCAGGGAATCTGCTTCTCCTTCTGACCCTCCCTCCTCTCATGCTCTCTCTCTCTCAAATAAATAAATAAAATCTTGAAAAAAAAAAAAACAACCTCATACAGCATCCATTAGGATGTAGAATTATGCTGTGATAACAACTTCAAAATTCTAGTGATTATTCCAGCCATCTACTGCTTTGTGATGAACCACTCTGAAATTCAGTGACTTAAAACAACTACATTTATTTTGCTCACAAATCTGCACTTTGGGCAGAGTTTGGTGGGGGCAACTTATCTCTGCTCCAGTCAGCATTAGCTGGGGTAGTATGAAGTCTCATGCACTCAGTGTCTGGTGGTTCATGTTGGCTGTTGATTGGGACCTCAGCTGGGAATGTGGCTGGAAAAACTACACATGGCCTTTTCATGAGTCTGGTTGGTTTACTCACAGCATGGAGCCTGGATTCCACGGGCAAGTATCTCCAGGGGAACAGACAAAAGCTGTATTACAATTTATAACTTAACTCAGAAGTCAGTGTCATTTCTGCTATTGTCACAGGCTGGCCCAGATTCAAGGGAAACATAGACCCCTTCCCCCAATGGGAGAGAGGCAGTGTCACAGTGTAATAAGAACATGGGTAATTGAATATATTGCCATCATTAGGACAGTCTAATACAGGTTTTAAACAATAGGAGTTTAATTTTTGTCCTTACGTGGTCACTGGAAGTCAGCATGGGAGCCCTATTCATAGTCACTTGGGAATGCAGTCTGATGGAGGTTCCATCTTGACATATGTTATCATATAATTGGTGAGACAGGAAAAAAAGGATGTAATTTATCTCATAAAGCTTCTACCCAAAAGTGAGATTTGTCAATTCATCTCACATTATATTGGGAAAAAGTCACAAGGCTGAGCCGAAACTTCAAAGAGGGTAAGGAAGGGCAGTCATATACCTCGTGCCTGAAAAGAAAGAACTGGATTATTTATGAACAGTCCTAATGACTAACATACCCACCATGTAGGGTCTCTGTTACGATTCAGTAAGGCAGAGAACATGAGGCACTTAGTGCAATCTTAAATCACTGAATATGTTTGATAAATCATAGCTATAATACTTACAACTGTGTAGTTTGTATAATGGCCTGGCATTTTTCTAGCCATACTGTCCAGATCTGTGGATGAGTCCTTGAGGCCCCTACAATTCTTCCCTGTGAAGTGTGGAGTCAAAGGCTTAGGATATAGGACTGTTAGCTTTCTCAAGTTTGGTTACCACTTAAAAAGCTTTGTCATCTCACTGAGACTCAGAAAATGCAGAGCATGAATGGATTCTTGGTATGGGGATATGGAGAAGGCAGGCCTTGCAGAGCTTTTATAGGGCTTTGTCTTCCATTACTGGCACCAATTTAGGGCAATCACAGGGACAGAGTCATGTACCAGGCATTAGCCTTTTAAATACAACAACTTGACAGCCTTAACAGGAAGCAAACTTAGGTTTGGAAGACAGAGTGTGAAATTAAAGATGCCCACCTGCAAAACATGATGTTCCCATGAATAGGTCTCTCCAGTGATGTCACGTCATCTTTGCCCTCAGAAAAGCAGTATTTCTGCACGAGTGACCTCTTCTCAATTTATGTTTTGCCCAGCTTTGATGTCTTGGTGACCCTTTGAAAAAGTTTGGGAGTAGGCAGGCCTGTCTTCAAAAATCCGGTGCACTATACACTACCTTTGTGATTTTTGAGCAAGTTACCTAACATCTCTGAGTCTAATTTCTCGTCTGCCAAATGGAGAGGAATCTACTTCACAGTGGTTTTGGTGGACTTTGAAGACATCTGAACATATCTTGTGGCTTGATTCATGTGAGTGTAGACTGAAAAGTTACCTCCTTCTTTCTATATCCAGCTTCCCAGGTTCTCCTAGAATTTAAATCATGATGTCCTTCATTTTGGGTTCCTCTACTCTTTTTTGTTCATTACATTCATTGCTATGTGCATCATGGTTTATGACTTCTAAGAAGAGCATGGTTTGGGGGCCAGGTTTTGTTCACGTCACTTTTTCATGTAAAAGAGTCAACTCTTAAGTTAGCTATTATATTAATGAGTATTCCAAAATTTAAACCAAACCTATTTGGAGAAGGTAAATTATTCTTTTTTCAAAATTTATTCTTTGTTATAGAATAATTTACATCATAATTTACCATCTTTGAAAGACACAGAGACTTCATCAAACTTCTTTTAGTCATGGGGACAATTTTGTACTTTAGTAAAATTTTCAATCTCTACCATGGTTATTCTGTATTCAACTTTTTCTCATCTGTAACCAGTTTGGTATGTTCCTCAAATTCCATTTCACTGATAATCTCAAATTTTATTAGAGTAGAATGTATTCATAGATTCTCTTTAAAACCAAAATCTGTACCATAGACATTCTTACAAGACTTTTCTTATTTCTAATGTTAGTTTTTCTCCATTCACTGGTTAGATTTTTCAAAGATGTCTGCATTTTTAGTTTTTTCCAAAAAAATAGGGCTTTGATTTATATGTCATTTTAAACATTTCGCCAGATCAATGTTTTCTGCTTTGTTATTTAATTTCTCATTTCTCTTCAGTATTCTTCCATAGTTATGAAAAACAGCATTTAGTAATTATATTTCTTTTTGAGAACAACTTTGATTGTACTTCTTTTTTGTTTGGATGTTCTTACTTGAAACACTTCAAAAATAGTTTATATTTATGGTTAGTCAAATTTACATTTGTCCTAAGAGTAATTTAGAGCAATATTAAATTTTTGATCTTAAGGAATATATTTTTTAATTTTTTTGATCTTAAGGAATATTTAAAACTCATACTTATAAAATATTTCTAGTTTGTGGATAGCAACTGGGGCCTCTGGGGGTGCCTGGGTGGGCAGGTGGTTAAGCATTTGACTCTTGGCTTCAGCTCACATGGTGATCTCATGGTCGACATGAGATCGAGCCCAAGTCAGGCTCTGTGCTTAGCAAGGAGTCTGCTTGAGGTTCTCTCTCCTTCTCCCTCTGTTCCTCCCACTCATGCTCTTTCTCTCTAAAATAAATAAATAAATCTTAAAAAAAAAAGAAAGAAAGAAAAGAAACTGGGGCCTCTGCAACACTTGGCTATTGAATATTCATTTTTATGTATGTGTTCACAGCCTAATTAATAACCATATTTTCTAATTGTTGCATTAGGCCTTCAAAGCAAGTGTATTTTTTTTCCCCTTGGTCAGTACAACCTTAGTGTATCTATGAAGTAGATCACTAACTGTATATGTGAACATATATAAAGATAATCTTAATCCTTACATTACCTAAATTATCACTATCATTTTTCCCTCCACAATAGATCTATGACTGAGAGACATAGGTTAAGGTATCCTGAAACAAACAAATGTCTCCATTTACCTTCTTTCTTACACAAGATTCTCTACAGAAACTTGAACTCTATATTGTCTGAAATTATCACTGGCTCTGCTTTTGTTTTCTTTACTTTTTATCACTGTATCCAGTTATTTTACTCTTATTTTCATATATTTCATACATTCATACACTTCATACATTTTAAGTTGTCCCTTGAAAGCAGCAGCATCTTGTTCAATCTGTAGGTTCAATGCGTAGGCTTACTTAGAGGAGTCTTGAAGTGAAGCAGCTTAACCTATATATGCCGAATTCCGTGCCTGGAATATAGACCTGTAATTCAGTCACCTGCATTTGTGCTTTCTGTTTTTTATGCTTCTTTGGGGTTTATTTTTATGTCTTCTATCATTTGGACTGTGTTTTGTTTTATATTTTCTATTAATTTACTCAACAAACAAACTGTCTCTTATGTGGCAGGCACTTTGCCAGGCCTCAGGCAAAAAAAAAAAAAAAAAGAAAGAAAGAAAGGAAGAGGGAAAGAGAAATAGCTTCAGTCCCTGCTGGGGTGAGGCAGCAGATTAGTGGGGGAAACAGATAAATAAAATAATTGCATTATTAATAGTTGCAAATAAGTGCATTACAAATCATGATTATACACTAATCTTCCACAAAAAAAGGAATGAAGTTCTATGAGAGCATATGACAAAGACAGCTGACTTAGTCAGGAAGGTCTTGGAAAATCTCTCAAGATTTACACATGACGTGAAACATGAAGAATAAGTAGGAGTTAACTCATTAAAGGCAGGATGGTGATCAAGATGAAAGCACTCCATCCAGAAGGAACAGTAGGGAGAAAGGACCTATAGTAGAAGGAAGGCTTTAGCAATCCTAACAACAAACCATGTGCAACATTTCTTTAAAAGCACACCAGCTGGGGGGCGCCTGGGTGGCTCAGTGGGTTAAAGCCTCTGCCTTCAGCTCGGGTCATGATCCCAGGGTCCTGGGATCGAGCCCCGCATCGGGCTCTCTGCTCGGCGGAGAGCCTGCTTCCTCCTATCTCTCTCTGCCTGCTTCTCTGCCTACTTGTGATCTCTGTCAAATAAATAAATAAAATCTTTAAAAAAAAAAAAAAAGCACACCAGCTGGAACCTAGGGAGCTGGCAGGATCTTGGTCTGAGATGAGACTGATAGGAGTTTGATCGGCATTCATCAACTTCTGTCTCTTTAAATCTCAAAGTTTGAAATGAAACTCGATGTTCTGATTCTTCCATAACCAAGCAGTTGAGATGAGGAATCAAGTGAGAGTTTTCTTCCCACTTAACACTTCTCAGTCTTAAAATATAATTTTGGATGTGGCACACCAGACTGTGTTTAATAAATTATTCTTTTGTGTGACATGTATCTTCCATGTCAGGAATTTTAATTGACATTTGCAATCAGATTTGAAACAATATTTTCAACGGTCATTTTAAGTTAGGCTCCATGACTGTATTACCTGCTTTCCTACTCCTCCTGAGCCCCCTTTTACCACGAATTCCCCATGCTCATGCTTTCAACTTTGATTAATTTGGTCATATAGAAGAGGCATGTGTCTTCAACCAATTCTTTCCAGAAGGGATGTATGGCGACACATTCTGAACCTGCTCATGTCATGGAATGTCTTAGTGCTATTGACTTCACATATGAGCAACAACCTGGGTGGTTACAAAATTCTTGGATTCTATCCAGCTTTCCTCAAAGCTCTGGAAGATTATTTCATTGATTTTTGGCATTTAGTATTACAGAGGAGAAGTCTCCGGTTACTCTGGATATTGTTCCTCTGTAAGTAATTTCTTTTGTTCTGTTTTCAGCTTGGATGCTTATAAAACTGTTTTTTGTCTATTTAAATATTTACAGGGAACTTGATGGGCGTGGCTATCTTTTCATTGTCTTAAAGTGATGAAGTGAAGGTTTAAAATTTGCATATGCAAATTCCTTTTTTTAAGCTCTATTTAATTTTATTAAAATTATTCTTAATATTACTTATTTTATGAATTGGAAAACACATAACAATAAAGATTCTACTTCTCATTTGTATTCATTAGAAAAACAACCTTAAGCCATCAGAACACAAAGACTGAGCAAATTTCAAGGGGGGTGCTTTTTCTAGATACCGGGGAGCTTTAGAATGAAGAGCATTGACTACAGTCTGGCTGGCAGGGTTCAAGTGCCAGCTTTTCCTTCACCAACCTTATGATCATGAACACAGTTTTAAAAAGAAAGCCCATGATTAAAAACTTCCCTCTGTTTCAGTTCCCCCACTTGTAAAATGAGACTAATATAGTACCTACCTCATAGGGTAGCTATGAGGGTAGAGTGGGCCCTAAGTCCAAAATGGTGTCCCTACAAGAACACAGAAGAGGCACAAACATAGAGGCGGATAGGGGAGGAGGCCATGTGAAGACAGAAGCAGAGACTGGGGTGATGCAGCTAGGGGCAAAGGGACCAGCAAAGATCGCCAGCAAACACCAGAAGCTTGCAAGAAAGCAAGGAAGGATCCTCTCCGAGAGTCTTCAGAGAGAGCACAGCACCTTGATGTCAAACTTCTAGCCTCCGCAGCCGTGAGATAATAGACTTCTGTTGTTTCAGAAAAAAAAAAATTAATACAGGTAAAGAATCTAGAAGGACATCTAGCCTGAGAGTCCAGTAAGCACCTCTTAGGCCACTAACCTTTTCTCTTCTCTCTCTTTTTCTTTAGCTTTAAAAAGTTTCCTCCTTATTTTTTTGAAAGAGTCTATTGAATTTTTATTACGTATTTTAAATTTCTGAGCTGAACATCATAACAATATAAATATTTGACTAATTATGCTGCCATAAGTAATAATACCAAAGGTTTAGCTTAACATGATTATATAAACTTACAAGGTATCTCTGAGAATTAAATAAGAATTAAATTAGACAATATATAATATGTAAAACATTTTAAATTTCCAGTATTCCAGCATAGGTTGGTATTTTTTTCCTGTATCATTTTTGATACAGATTATGTACCTGTGTATTAGGGTCTTTTAAAAAAAGTGTTGAGGGTATAATAGACAAAAAACTGTAATGTATTTAAAGTAGACAGTGTGATGATTTTATATACATATATATGGTAAAAGGACTCCTACTAGAGTTAATACATCCATCACCTCACATATTTTTTTAAAGCAAGAACGTTTACTTCCACTTTCTTAGCAAATCTCCATTCTATAATCTAGTGTTATCAACTACAGTCACCATGTGATACATTAGGTCCTGAGGCCTTATTCGTCTAATAACTGAAAGTCTATACTTTTTAACCATCCATTCTCTGTTTCTTCCATACCTGGCCCCATGGTGGCCACCATTCTGCTATGTAAGAGTTGGGCCTTTTTTTTCTTTTCTTTTTTCTTCCCCAGATTCCACATGAAAGTGATAACATGCAATATTTGTCTTTCTCTGTCTGGCTTGCTTTTCACTTAGCATAATGTCCTCCGGCTTCATCAATGTTGTCACAATTGGCAGGATTTTCTTTCTTTAAAGGCTGAATAATATTCCATTTTATATTATATCACATTTTCTTCATCCATTTATCCACTGGCATTTAGGTTGTTTCCATACCTTGGCTGTTGTGAATACTGCTGCAGTGAAGGTGGGAGTACAGATCTTCGAAAAAAAGATTTTGTTCCCATTGCATATATACCCAGAAGGGGGGATTGTTGAATCACACATTAGTTCTATTTTTAATTTCCTGAGGAATCTCCACATTGCTTTCTATTGTGCAAAATTTATTCTCCCATCACCAGTGCACAGGGTTCCCTTTTCTCCACATCCTCACCACCATTTATTTCTTGCCTTTTGGATAATAGTAATCCTAACAGGTGTGAGGTGATATCTCACCATGGTTTTGATTTACATTTCCCTGATGGTTAGTGATGTTGAACATCTCATCATGTACCTGTTATTCATATACCTTCTTTGGAAAAATTACATTCAGGTCCCTTGCCCATTTTTTAATGAAGTTATTTGGTATCTGATACTGAGTTTGTTTTGTTCCTTATGTGTTTTAAATAATAAACCTTTATCAGATATGTGTTTGCAAGTTTTTTTTTTCCCATTTCACAGACTGCCTTTTCATTTTGTTGATGGCTTCCTTTGCTGCACAGAAGCTTTTTAGTTTGATATAGTCCCACTTACTTTTGCTTTTGTTGTCTTTGTTTTTGGTGTGAAATCCAAAAAATCATTGCCAATACCAATGTCAAGGAGCTTTCTCCCTATGTTTTACTTGAGGAGTTTTATGGTTTCAGGTCCTCCATTCAAGTCTTTAATCCATTTTGAGTTGATTTTTGTGTATGGTGTAAGATATGGGGTCCAGGCTCATTCTTTTGCATTTCCCAACACCATTTGTTGAAGAGACTATCCTTTCCCCATTGTATAGTCTTGGCTCCTTTGCCAAAAAATAATTGACCATACATGCATGGGTCTATTTCTAGGGTCTCCATTCTGTTTCATTGATGTGTCTGTTTTTATGCCAATAATATATTGTTTTGACTCTATAGCTTTGTAATATAATTTGAAATCGGGAAATGTGATGCTTTCAGGTTTTTTCTTCTTTCTAAAGGTTGCTTTGGCTCTGTTGGGTATTTTGTCATTCCAACAAATTTTGGAATGTTTTTTTCCTATTTCTGTGACAAATCCTGTTGGAATTTTGATAAGGTCTGCTTTGAATTTGTAGATTACTTTGTGTAGTATGTACATTTTAATAATATTAATTCTTCTAATCCATGAACATGGGATTCTTTCCATTTATTTGTGTTTTCTCTAATTTCTTTCATCAGTTTTTCATAGTTTCCAGTGTACTATCTTTCACCTCTTTGGTTGGATTTATTCATTAAGTATTGTATTCTTTCTTTCTGGTGCAATTATAACTGGGATTGTTTTTCTGACAGTTCAGTGTTAGTGTATAGAAATACAACTGATTTTTATTTTGATTTTATAACCTGCAGCTTCACTTCATTCATTAATTCTAACAGTCTATTTGGTGAAGTCTATAGGGTTTTCAATATATGTCAACTACAAAAAGAGACCATTTTATTTTTCCCCTTCCAATTTGTATGCCTCTTGTAGTTTTTTGCTTAATCGCTCTGGCTAGGGATTCTTGTCCTGTGTTGAATAAAAGTGGTGAGAGTGGACACTGTTGTCTTGTTCCTGATCTTAAAAGAAAATTTTCAAACTTTTCCATGAATTATTTCAACCAATTCCATCTACGCCTACTTTGTCAAGGGTTTTTATCATGAAAGGATGTTGAATTTTGTCAAATGCCTTTTCTGCATCATAACATGATTTTATCTATCACTTTATTAATGTGGTATATCATGATCATTGATTTGCATATATTGAATCACCCTTGCACCCCAGTAGTAAATCCCATTTAACCATAGTGTATCATTCTTTTTATGTACTGTTGAATGATTTGCTAATATTTGATTGAGGAAATGTTCATCTACTTTCTCAGAGAGGATAGCCTATAATTGTCTTTACTTGTCATGTCCTTGTCTGGCTTTGGTATCAGGATATTGCCAGCCTCATAAAATGAGTTTGGGTGTGTTTCCTCCTCTCTGTTTTTTGGAAGAGTTTGAGAGGATTGGTATTAATTCTTCTTTAAATATCTGGTAGGCTTTACCTATGAAGGCATCTAGTTAGTCCTGAACTTTTCTTTGTTGAGAGATTTTTGCTTACTGATTTAATCTCCTTACTAGTAATTGGTCTGTTCAGATTTTCTATTTCTTCATGATTCAATCTTGGTAGGTTATATATTTCTAGGAATTTATCCATTTCTTCTAGGTTATCTAATTTGTTGGCATATAAGTGTTTATAGTAGTTTCTTGTGATCCTTGATATTTCTGTTTTCAGCTATAATGTCTCCTCTTTTGTTTCTGATTATATTTATTTGAGTGTTCTTTTTTCTTAGTTGGTCTAGCTAACAGTTTATCAATTTTATTTATCTTTGAAAAAAATAGTTATTTTCATTGATCTTATGTATTTTTTCCAGTCTCTATCTCTTTTATTTCCACTCTGATCTTCGTTATCTCCTTCCTTCTACTAACTTTAAGCTTAGTTTGTTATTCTTTTCCTAGGTCCTTGAGGTATAAAGTTAGATTGTTTATTTGGGGTCTTTATTTTTTCTTAATGTAGCCATTTCTCTATATACAGTTTTCTCTTAGAACTGTTTCTGATGCATTTCATGTCTTGGTATGTTGTGTTTCCACCTTCGTCTGTTCCGAGGTATTTTATTTGTCTTGTGATTTCTTTTTTTACTCATTGGTTGTGCAGGGGCATATTGTTTAGTCTTGATATGTTTGAATTTTCCAGGTTCCTCTTGTAATTGATATCTAGTTGCATATCACTGTGCTCAGAAAAGATGCTGGACATGACTTCAATCTTCTTAAATTTATTAAGATTTGTTTTGTGACCTAACATACTATCTATCCTAAAGAATGTTCCATGTGTGCTTGAGGAGAATGTGTATTCTACTGCTGTTGCATAGAATTTTCTGAATTTGTCTGTTAGGTCCAACTGGCCTAATGTGTAGCCTAAGTTCAATGTTTCCTTACTGATTTTCTATCAAGATAATCTGTCCATTGATGAAACTGGAAGACTGAAGTCCCCTACTATTACATTGTTGTCTGTTCTTCCTTCAGATCTGTTACATACTTAGGTAATACATATGTAAATATGTATTAGCTAAATATGTAATTTTTAGATATTTAAATATTAAATACATATGTAAATATGTATTACCTAAATATGTACTTTACATATTTAGGTGTTCCAGGTTGGGTGCATATATATTTACAATTGTTATATCCCCTTGACAGATTTGACTACTTCATCATTATATAGTGACCTTCTTTTTCTCTTATTATAGTTTTGGGCTTAACATCTATTTTGTCTGATATGAATACAGCTATCTCTGCTTTCTTTTTATTTTTCCATTTGCGTGAAATATCTTTCTCCATCCCTTCACTTCCAAACTGTGTATATCCTTAAAGCTGAAGTCGCTTATGTGCAGTCTATATTGGGGGCTTGTTGTTGTTGTTGTTTAAATCCACTCAACCCCTTTATGTGTTTTGATTGGAGAATTTATTTCACTTGCATTTAGAGTAATTGTTGATATGGACTTACTATTGTCATTTTGTAAATTATTTTCTGAATATTTTACAGTTCTTTTGTTCCTTGCTTCCTCTTTTGTTATTTTTGTTTAGGATTTCAGGATTTCTTTTAATGGTATGCTTTAATTTCTTTATCTTTTATGTAACTAATATAGATTTAAGCTTTATGATTACCATGAAGTTTATATAAAATACTTTATAATAGTCTATTTTAAGCTGATAAGTTTGAATGCATGCAAAAGCTCCAGATTTTTATACCCCCATCTCTCACAATTATATTTTTTATATCAAAATTTATGTGGTAGTATGTTGTGTATCCATAAAGGTGACATGAAAAAAAAAGGTGACTTGAAGTGGGTCTCTTCAATTTGTCTTATTTACTATTTTTTGAGCTTCCTGAATATGGATGTTGATTTCTTTCCCCAGATTAGTAAAGTTTTTATCCATTACTTCTTTGAATAAGCCTTTTGCTTCTTTTTCACTCTTCCTTCTGGGACCCTTATAATGCACATATTTGTCCATTTGTGGTGTCCCATAAGTCCTTGAGGTATCTTTATTCTTTTTATCCTTTTTTCTTTTTCTGACTGAATGAATCTCACTGGCCTGCCTTCAAGTTTGCTGATCCTTTCTTCTGCCTGGACTAGTCTGCTGTTGAACTCTTCTACTGAATTTTTTTCAGTTTAGTTATTGTATTCTTATATTTTCTCTTTGTTGAAATCCTTTGTTCCTACATTGCTGTCTTGATCTCAGTGAGCATCTTTATAACTATTATTTTGAAATCTCTATTGGGTAAATCACTTATCTCCATTTCATTAAGATCAGATTCTGGAGATTTATTTTGTTCTTTTGGTTAAAATACAGTCCCATTTCTTCATTTTCTTTGACTCTCTTGGGGATAGCCACCCCTTCCAGTCTTGACAGCATGGTCTCATGGGGGAGCTCAAACTTGTTTATTAGTCTGGCCCAAGTTCCAGACTGTCTTCCAAACCTTTGTTATTGTTCAACCTGCTATCTTTGTTCTTGGTGACTTCCAGTAGTTGGGTAGTGTCAAGATCCATAAGTGCCCCAAACTGGAAAATTGCAGTCAGCACCTAGCTGCAGGATGATTAAAAGCTAAACCCTCAAGCAGCTTTGAGGAAAGTATGCAGTCAAAATTCTTCCAGGAAGAAATTGGGAGATGGGTGTTTTTGCTTGCTCTCTCTGTGCTGAGCCCACATGTATACCCATGGGGTGGGAGGTGTTCCTATATTCATTCAGAAACTTGGTTTGCTGTAGTTCCATGGTCCTCCTAAATGCAGAACTCATTGGCTATCAGAGCTGGATTTGGGACCCATCCTTCAGATTGGTAGCCATAAAATTTGCAGTGCTAAGTGTGTGGACAGCTTCTTCCAAGAAGATAACGGTAACTTGGGTTTACTGTTAGAATGTACCAGAGGGAGAAAGCAGGGAAAGTGTCCACTGGCTCTTTTGGGCTCCAAGGAAGATCACAGTCAGCACCTAGATGTATGCTAATTAGAAGTCAGACCCTCAAGAAGCAGCTTGTGCAGTATGACACCAAAACCCTTCCAGGGAATGACCAGATGATGAACAATTTTGCCTATTCCCTCTGTTCTCTTTCTGGGTAGAGAGCCTCAACAAGTGCTTTCATGCCCATTAATAACTGATTTTTCATTTTCTATAGCCTTTTGGGACTTGTGGATGTAAGCCCTGTTGACTTTCAGAGCTAGTTGGTTTGGGGAACTGTGTCTCATATGAGATCCTTCAAAGTTGGGGCATTAGATTTGACTCAAGACCTTTGCTCCTCAGAGAGAAACTGGGCATTGGGCATCCCCTCCCAATTGGATGGCACTGTGCTGATCATGGGGTTTATGGTGAGAATGTGTCCCAGACTTTCCTACCTGTTTTGACTAGGGTATTTTCTCTGCTGCCTGATGTGTAGGAGTCATTTATCTAGTTTTCGGATTTCTCCTTGGCTCATCCATGGGAGGAGGGAGGTTCAGGAGACTGCTATGTCACCATCTTGGTTTAGAGTTGAGAAAGTTTTCTCTAAATGACTGTTTGCTTTTGCTTGTACTGTAACTGTTTTGATTTAATATAGTTTGATATCTGATCTCCATCCCCTGTGTCTCACCCTATCTTTTTCTAGTTTTACCTCTTGCTCTTCTCCTCTGAAGATAAAGGTGTTTCTTCAGTCTCAACCCCATTTCGTGATTTGTTATACTGCAACACCATTTCTGCTCCAGACTGCCTCCAAAATTATTTAGATTGTGCCCTTCACATTTTACTTTCTTTGCAATTCTGCTTTTTCTACTAAGATTATCTATTGCATATCCTCTAATTAACTTTATTTGTAAACGTCTCCCCTTTAAAATTTTCAGTTCCTTCCCCAGAATGCAAGCTTTCTTGTGGATACTACATAATTTCCAAATTTTCTGCTTTTTGTAGTTAATATTTTCAAAGTCCTGTTGCATGAATCTTCAAAATTAGTTTCTTCCATTCTCCTCCTAATTTTTTGATAGGCCCTCTATTGTTGCTATTGCTATATTTTCTATTTATTCATTGTGAGAGGAGGGGGATGCAGACTTAATCAGAATTTACCAATTGTCAGGGTATGAGCATTTCCTGTGGCTTCATTCATTCTCTATTTCTTTGCAAATCAAACTTCCTCCTAACAACTGCAGCCAGAGGATAAACTAGGGTTGCTAGATTTAGTAAATAAAAATATAAGGTGCTCAGTTAAATTTGAATTTTAGATAAATAATCATTTTTTAACTATCAATATGTTCCATAATATTGTATGGGATATACTTATGATAATTTTATTTAAAAATAATTTAATATTCAAATTTATTTTTGCTTCCTATGTTTTATCTGACAACCCCTGATTAGGGTGACACACTTCAAACAGCCCAATTCTCTCTGTGAAGCAGGTTTTTATCTGGTGCAGATCTACTGAGGGGAGTTATTTTTCTTTTCTGTTCATTGATTTTCTGCAAAGGCTGTACTATACTGGGAGCTCTGTTCTTCCTCTTTTACCCACCCTGTCTACAATGTTGGGGGAACTCCATATCCTGGGATATTATGTATGCTATATCAAGCATCTTTACACAGTCATTTGCCCCAATTATCAAATCTACTTTGATATTAATGTTTCCCTTCTTGCTCCCAATGGAGTCTGATATAGTTATTTTCTTGCTACGCTCTTGATCTTTTGGGAGGTGATGTTCTCAAAAAAAAGTGCAAATAAGTATAATGATTGGCTCTTTTAAAAGAAAGATTCTCAGAAGACATGAGAAGTGGTGGAGTTCCCCTAGTCTCCCAAAGTTCTAGGCCAGTTTTATACCCTTTTCAGGAGAGCACCATCAGTTTCTTCCCTCTCACCAGGTGGTTGGTGCTATAGTTCTGAGGCAATATCACATTAGTTCCTCTCTCCTTTTCTCTTTCATTTCTAGTTCAGGTCCTAAATTACTTTAGTACTCAATACTGTCCAGACATACTCTACTTCTTCATTTCCTCTTCTTTTTCTATATTTCTATTTCTTTAAAATACACGTAACTTTCAATTGTCATTTTACATCCTTGATCCCCACTCTGTCAAGTTGCCCGGATACCTGTGAAATTTTATTTGACAATTTCATGCTTTCTTCCTTCTCTTGATTGATCTTTGTCCTGAATGTGTTGGCATGTATGGAAGGTGGCTATAGGACTTATTTCTGAACATATTTTTATCTGAGAGTTCCTGTGATACTTCACACTATGTTACTTCTTTTTATCATACCTATTGTCCTCTGTGACATCTGCTTTTGCAGTTTTATCTGGGATTTCCTTCCCTCTCCCTAAAAATCAGCTACTCAGGCCAGGGACTCTCTTGCCAAATACATTATTTCCAATCTTTGTGAAGTTCCTCCAAGCCTGCAGGAATTCTCCTTCAACTGACTAGAGTGGTGGGGTTTTTGCTGAAACTTGAAAAACAAACTGCTGTATGATTTCCTTGGTTCTCCCAGGTTGAGATCTTATGTAAAGATCTCATATTACTCGTGACCTTGATCTCACCCTGAAAACATCAACTATATGCCTTTTAGTTAGGGGGCCATTTATATACCATTTTGCTTTGGGATGAAAAGGGAAATAGCTGCTTTCCAGAGCTAAAAGTAAGGAGGGATCAAAAAAAACATAAACTTAAGAAAAAATCACATTAATAACACTGTATTGTACATTGAAAATTTGTTAAGAGGGAAGCTCTCATGTTAAATGTTCTTACCACAATTTAAAAAAACAATTATCAGCTTTAAGAAAAAGGAATTCCAGCAACACATTGTGATGGTTAAGAGTGCCAGCACTTACGTTAGAGAGAATTGAATTTGAGCACACGTTTTGCTTTTTACTGGCTAGGTGACCTTAGACAAGTTACTTTACCTTTCTGAGTTTCAATTCCCTCCTCTTTTAAATAGATAAGTGATAATAAGAATATAATAGAGAGGTCATGAGAAATATTCTAAAGAGTACATGTAAAATGCTTTGCATATGGCAGAGATAATACTGAAATATAGTAACTATTTGATGTTATCTCAAACTAAAAAATTATATTATAAACACAGTGTTTACCTCTACATTCATCAACAAAGGCAACTTTTCTATTTTTTCTATTGTTTAACCCTTTCCATTCTGCCCATCTATTGACATATTTATATAATTAAATCCAGATAAAATTGTATTATTCCCATATTTCCACAAAGATTTTGTGATATTTTAAAATTATCTATATAGCATCATCTACAAGATACTCATTTGAGACCTAAAGACACAAATGGAAGGGATGGAAAAGCATTTATCAGAGAAATGGAATTGAAAAGAAACCTGGGGTATTGCTACCCCAGGACAAAAGAGACTTAAAAAAAAAAAGACTGTAACAAGAGACAAAGAAAGACTATATAATCATAAAGGGAACAATCCAACAAGAAGATAAAACAATTCTAAATATTTATGCACTCAACAGGGGAGCACCCAATACATAAAGCCACTAATAATAAACATAAAGGAAGTAATCAATAATAATGCAGTAATACTAGGGACTTTAACACCCCATTTACATCAATGGATTGATCTTCCAAACAGAAAATCAGCAAAGAAACAATGACTGTGAATGACACATTGGGCCACATGGACCTAACAGATCTCTTTAGAACATTCTATCCTAAAAGCAGAATATGCATTCTTTTCAAATGCACATGAACATTCTCCAGAATAGATCATGTATTAGACCCAAAACCAAGTCTCAACAAATTAAAAAAGAATGAAATCATACCATGTATCTTTTCTAACCACAACACTATAAAACGAGAAATCAGTCACAAGAAAAAACCTGCTAAGAACACAAATGCATGGAGATTTAATAATATGCTACTAAACAATGAATAGGTCCACCAAGAAATCAAAGAGGAAAATACATGGAGACAAATGAAAATGAAAATACAATGGTCCAAAATCTTTGGTAAGCAGCAAAATTGGTCCTAGGGGAAGTATATAGCAATAGAGGCCTACCCCAAGAAGTAAGAAAAATCTCAATAAACAACCTACCCTTACACTTAAAGGAATTAGAAAAGAAGAACAAGCAAAACCCCAAAACAGTAGAAGGAAGGTAATAATAAAGGTTAAAGAATAACTGAAGCAGTAACTAAAACAAATTAGAACAGAACAATGGAACCAGTATCTGGTTTTTTGAAAAATCAACAAAAATTGATAAATCTGTAGCCAAACTCATGAAGAAAAAGAGAGAGGGGGGGGGACTCAAATAAACAAAACTGGAAATGAAAGAGGAGAAATAACAACTGACACCACAGAAATATAATTAGAATATTATGAAAAATTATATGCCAACAAATTGGACAAACTAGAAGAAATGGCTAAATTCATAGAAACGTAACTTCCTAAACCTGAATCAGGAGGAAATAAAACATGTGAACACACTGATTACCAGCAATGAAATTGATTTAATAATCAAAAGGATTCCCCCAAAATAAAAGTCTATGATTAGATGGCTTCACAGGTGAATTACACAAACAGTTAAAGAAGAGTTAATATCAGTTATTCTCAAACTATTTCAAAAAATAGAAGAGGAAGGAAAGCTTCCAAATTCATTCTAATGGATAATGCCAGCATTACCCTGATACTAAAACTGGATAAGACACTACAAAAAAAAAAAAAAGAGAGAGAACTATGGGCCAATATCTCTGATGAAATACAGATGCAAAAATACTCAACAAAATACTAGCAAACAGAATCCAACAACACACTAAAAAAAAATCACTTACAATCAAGTAGGATTTATTTCTGGGATGCAAGCGTGGTTCAACATTTGCAAATCAATTTTGATAAACTGATAAGCCATTAGTAAGAGAAAGGATAAAAACCACCATTTCAATAGTTGCAGAAAAAGGATGTGACAAGATACAACATCCATTCATAATAAAAACTCTCAACAAAGTAGGTTTAGGGGGAACATACTTCAACATAATAAAGGCCATTTATGAAAAACCCTCAGCTAACATCACACTCAATAGTGAAAAACTGAGAGCTTTTCCCCTAAGATCAGAAACAAGACAAGGATGTTCACTCTTACCATTTTAAAACTAGTCCTACTGGAAGTCCTAGCCACAGCAATCAGACAAGAAAAGGAATAATAGACATCCAAATTGGTTAAGGAAGAAGTAAAATTTTCACTATTTGCAGATGACATGATACTATATAGAAAACCCTTAAGATTCCACCAAAAAACTACCAGAACTGATAAATGAATTCAGCAAAGTCACAGGATACAAAATCAACATACAGAAGTCCATTGCATTTCTACACACTAATAATGAAGGAACAGAAAGAGAAGTTAAGAAAACAATTTGCAATTTACAATTGCACCAAAAAGAATAAAATAAGTAGGAATAAATTTAACCAAAGAAGTAAAAAACCTATACTCTGAAAACTGTAAGACACTGATTAAAGAAGCTGAAGATTACACAAACTAATGGAAAGCTATACCATGCTAATAGATTGGAAAAATTAATATTGTTAAAATGTCCATACTACCCAAAGCAATTTATAGATTTAATGCAATCTCTATCAAAATATCAACAGCATTTTTCACAAAACTAAAGCAAACAATCCTAAAATTTGTATAGAACCAAAAAAGACCCTAGAAAGCCAAAGCAATCTTAAAAAAGAACAAAACTGGAGGTAACAGAATCCCAGATTTCAAGATATACTACAAAGCTATAATAACCAAAACAGTATTGTACTGGCACAAAAAGAGATACACAGATCAATGGAACAAAATAGAAAGCCCAGAAATAATCCCATGATTATATATAGTCAATCAATCTCTGACAAAGGAGGAAAAAATATGAAATGGGAAAAAGTGTTTTCAACAAATGGTATTGGGAACACTGGACAGCTACATGCAAAAGAATGAAACTTGACTACTTTCTTATACCATATACAAAAATGAACTAAAAATGGATTAAGGATATAAATGTGATACGAGAAACCATGAAAATCCTAGAAGAAAGCACAAGCAGTAATGTCTCTGACAACAGCCATGTGACATTTTTCTAGATATGCCTCCTGAGGTAAGAAAAACAAAAGCAAAAATAAGCTATTAGGATTACACAAAAATAAAAACCTTCTGCACAGCAAAGGAAAAAAATCAACAAAACCAAATGATAACCTACTGAATGGAGAGGATATTTACAAATTACATATCCGATAAAGGGTTAGTATCCAAAATATATAAAGAACTTACAAAACCCAACACCCCCAAAAAACCAAATAATCCAATTAAAATGGGCAAAAGAAAAGAACAGACATTTCTCCAAAGACATACGCATGGCTGACAGGCACATGAAAAGGTACTCAACATCACTAATCATCAGGGAGATGCAAATCAAAATCACAATGAGGTACAACTTCAACTTGCCAGAATAGCTAAAATAAAAAAATGCAAGAAACAACAAGTGTTGGTGAGGATGGGAAGGAAAAGGAACCCCTTGTGCACTACTGGTGTGAATGCAAACTGGTGCAACCACCATGGAAAACAGTATGGAGGTACCTCAAAAAATTAAAAATAGAATTACCATATGATCTAGTAATTCCACTACTGGGTATTTACCCAAGGAACACAAAAATACTAACTCAAAAAAATACATGCATACTATGATTCTTGCAGCTTTATTTACAATAGCCAAATTATGGAAGCAGCCCAAGTGTCCAATGACACATAAATGGATAAAGAAGATATGGTATTTACACTTATACAATGGAATACTATTCAGCCATAAAAAAGAATGAAAGCTTGCCATTTGCATTAATGGCTGGCTCTGGAGGGCACAATGCTAAGCAAAATAAGGTAGAGAAAGATAAATATCATATGATTTCACTCATAATGTGGAATTTTAAAAAAATGAACAAAGGGAAAAAAAGAGACAAACTAAAAAACAGACTCTTGGTTATAGAGAGCTGATGGTTACCAGAGGGGAGGTGGGTGAGGGATGGGTGAAATAGTTGAAGGGAATTAATAGTACACTTATCTGTCAAAGATAATTATATGATCTCTCTGATGTGAGGAATTTGAGAGGTAGAGAGGGAAAAATGAAACAAGATGGGATGGGGAGAGAGACAAACCATGAGAGACTCAATCTCAGGAAACAAAATGAGGGTGGCTGGGGGTGGGGTGAGGGGTAGGGAGGGGGTGGTTGGGTGCTGGACATTGGGGAGGGTATGTGCTATGGTGAGTGCTGTGAAATGGGTAAACCTGACGATTCATAGACCTGTACCCCTGAAACAAATAATACATTATATGTTAATTTAAAAAAAGAGTACACTTATCATATGAGCACTGAGTAATGTATAGAATTGTCGAATCACTATATTGTATGCCTGAAGCTAATATAACACTATAGGTTAACATATTGGAATAAAAATTTAAAAATAAAATGTATGCATCACAAGTTCATTGAGAAGATATGCCATGATTTACTTGAACATTCCTTTATATATTAAATATTAACAAAAGTAGTAACATTTTTGCATTAACACCCCTTGATGAAAATAACTTTCTTTTTTTTTTTTAAAGTGTTTCTTTGGGAAGAATTTTCAGACATTAAATTACGTGGGCATTGATGTTTGTTAAAAAGTATTCCCAAACTACCTTTTTGAAAGTGTTCCATAATTGTATCTTGATATCAACAATGTTAAGAGGCACCATATTAATGCTTGCCCACACCAGTTAGACATTATATTAATGTTTTGATAATTTGATAAAGTAGTATGATATACATTTAAATGTAGCTCTTTAATCTGGTTTCTCTTCTAGCCAGAGAACTAATAAAAGCCCTTTGACAACAACCCAGTTGCCAGGATAGCATTTAATAATACCCCTACTCCAATCTAACACGGTATATTAATTACACTGGGATTAAAAAAAAAACAAAAAACCCTCCATGTGGTAAGATGAGTAGTCACAAAGAACCGGTGAGAATATAAGTTGGTTCCATCATCCTGCAATAGACTGAATGTTTGTGTCCCCCTCCTCCCCAATTCATATGTCAAAACCTAATCCCCAGTGGGGAATCTGGAGGTGAGTCGGTCATGAGGGTGGAGCCTCCGTGAATAGGATTAGCACCCTTATAAAAGAAGCTCCAGAGAGTTCCCTAGCTCCCTTCTGCCATGTGAGAAAGGACAGCTGTCTGGGAACCAGATACCAAATCTGCTAGCACCTTGATCTCAGGCTTCCAGCCTCAAGAACTGGGAGAAATAAAGCTCTGGTGTTTATAAGCCATCCACTCTGTGGTAATTTGTTACAGCAGCCCAAATGTACTAGGACAAGGGCACTTGGACAAGGCATATCACAAACTGTAAAAATAATTTCTGCTCTTTGATTTGGAACTACTTTCCTAGAAATATAGTCTAACTTTCATAGCATCAAGAATTTGAAGAACCCAATTGTCCAACAGAAAGAGAATTAGGAGAATTATTAAATGAGTTGTGGTACAGACATACAATGGACTATGAGAAAGTCATACATCATGCTTAGAAATGGTATTGTAATGACATGGTAAGTGGGGAGGGGAAAGAATAACATAACATTCTAGGTGCAATATGATCTCAATTATGAAGAAAAAAAATGCACAGAAAAAGTCTAGAAAGCAATATGTCAAAGTAGTAATAATAGGTTGACGCCGCACGGTGAGCTTATGATTTATATTTGTCCTGCCTTTTAACATTTTCTAAATTATTCAAAATGCTGGCCTATTACGTCAACAATCAGGAGCAGTGGGGGGAAAAGAAAAAGACCCTCTGATATCAAAAGCACTCATATAGAATTTCAAGCAAGTAACTTCCAGACTCAGTGTAAACTCAGCACTTCCTTCTCCTTCATCAACCTTTATTTCATTGTATTAAGCGTCTCTATATCCAGCTTCTCTACCTGACATACAGCTTCTTAGGAACATGGATGCTGTCTTCATTTGCAGATTCCATCCCCTACTCTAGCCAGTATCAAATATTTAATAGAGTCCCTCTACAAAATTAGTGATCCCTCTTCATTGATTTGTTCATTCATTTAATCATTTAAGAAACACTGATTTAGTGCATGGTGTCTCAGGAACTAAGCTACACTCTGGAGAAACAAATAAAAGCAATGTAGGGTTTTTCTCCTCAAGATGCTTAAGTAAAACCTAAAGGGGCTCCTAATAAGTTATGGCTCCAGGAAGGAAGTAGTAACAAAGAGGAATTTCCTGGCTTAGCCACACCAGTCGAGCTACTAGAATGACAGCTTCCATCCCCTAACCCCCACTGCTCTCTGTTATTAGAAGGCTTCCCAAACTCACCCTTCCTGTGCTGAGGCTTGGCCACCACTACTGGGTCCTCCACTACCCTCTGGTGCTGCTGCCTTCCCTTCCCATCACCATGCTCTTGGCCCCCACTTCAAGATTTATCCCCCAGGGCAAGCCAAGACTGCTATGACCTCATCAGATGCTGTTTTTCATTCGTGGGTCACTCCCAGTTCTTTTCTTTTTCTCCTATAGGCCCAGGAAAAATCCTGAAACCCTATAAATAGGTGAAAGTGTTCATCCCTGCCTCTGGGGCTAGAGCCGTCATCCTTAATGCTGTTACTTGCACAGACGTGGGGAATTTATTTACAACACTCTGTCCCATCAGCCAGCTTGAGATTTCCTTCATTTCTTCCATCTCTTCTCTGCTGGAGAAGTTTCTCTTTGTCTGTCTCTTCTACTTTCAAAACTGTCCCATTAGAATGGGTACCGATTTCTAATTCTCTGTGTTCATGTTTCACAAAAATCTATCACTCAAAGGAAAGTCAGGGGGTAGTAGAAATGATGAGGTTCAAGGGTACAAGAGGACCAGGGCAGAACTGATAACTTAGAGTATTTCTTTTAATTGGCTTATTTCCATCTGCCTGTTCTCTTTGACTTAGTAGATAAATTCCAATAAATGCTGCTCTTCCATAAATTTAGACTTTCAGTTACACCAGTAGGAAAATTAAAATATATCATCCAATCTGTTCAGATTTCAGTGCTTTCCTGCTCCTTCTCATCTTTCTATTTCATAGACTCATAGAATTTCTGTATGGAAAAGAGGTTCAAGGTCATCCAATAAAATGCCTCATTAGATGACTGAAATTCCTCTGTCCCATTTGCCCAAATAGTCCTTCAGCCTCTACTTGCATACCCCCCAGGAATGGGGACCTCATCACTCTGCTGGGCAGCCCGTTCCATCTTTACATAGTTCTGTAAGTTAAAATATTTTAATTCCCAGTGAGTAAGAGCTATTTCCCTGATGCTTTCTTTCTTTGGTCCTAATTCAGCTCTTGACATGAGACCAAACAAATCTAATCTCTCATCTACCTGGAAAGCCTTCCAATGCTTCTACCATTTTGATTTATGCTAGGCTCCTTCTTATTTTAGACTCTCTCATTAGAACACTACAGGAAAAATAAAAATGCACATAATCTAATTTTTCTAATAATGTCTAAGAGAGAAGAGAAATAGATCATAATAATTTATTCATTCCATTAATACATTAAACATTTACCAACTTCTCACTGTTCCAAATCTAGTGCAAAGATCTGGGAACAAGGACACTCCTTGTCTTCAAGAACCTCAAGTCTAATATAGTAGGTTAAGAGTAGGTATGGTTGCCCCTTGAACAACATAGGTTTGAACTGCTTGGGTCCACTTTAACATGGATTCTTTTTCCATAAACATAGCACAACACTGTAAATGTATTTTCTCTTCCTTATGATTTTCTTAATAACACTTCTTTTCTCTAGCTTGCTTTATTGTTATTAAGAATACAGTATATATTGCAAAATATGTGTTAATCAACTGCTCATGTTATTAGTAAGGCTTCTGGTCAATAGAATTAAGTTTTTGGAAGAGTTAAAAGATGTATGCAGATTTTTGACTGCATGGGGGTTGGCACCCCTAACCACCACATTGTTCAAGGGTCAACTATATTCCAGTGTTAGATAATCTGGTTTGAATATCTGCTCTATCTCTTGATACTTGCATGACCTTGGACAAAACACTAGGTCTTAATTTTGTCATGTGTGAGATACAATATTATAGTATGTATTTCATCAAGTTGTTGTGAGAATTACATGAGATAACTCATGAAGAGCTCATTAAAGAGTCCATAAATATCATTAGGAGGAGCTGTGCTGGAAAGAGATGGGGTTAGTTTCAATACAATGTGCAGATTAGGCAAAATCAGGGTGTGCAGCAGTTGCACAGAGAGGCATATAACTAAGACTGTGTGAAGGCTTAGAAGACCAAGTGATTTTTAGTTGAGTCTGGAGAGATGGAAGAATTAGGTGGGTGAAGTAGAAGAGAGATATTATAGGCAGAGACATCAGGCAGTGCAAATGTGTGAATCTGTGAGATCCCAAGAGGTGTTCAAAGAACTACAAACAATCCAGAATGACTGGACCACATGTGTATTGGGACAATGGATGGGCCCAGGGAATTTTCAGGGATGATAAAATAAAAAACCCTGTAAGTCAGGCTAGGAGAATGAGATTTGTTCTATAGGCTATAAGGAACCAATGAAGCATTTCACATGAAAAGATCACATCGGTGTTTTAAGATCACTCAGAAGAGGGTGAAGTGGGGAGAAACTAGCCTGAGAAATAACGAATTCCTGAGTAGGTGGGTTAAACTCATGCTTAGGGCTCCAATAATGCAGGGGTGAATGAGCCTGTGTCAGCTGTGTGATTTATCCAGAATTTTGCAAGCAGTGAAATACAGAGAAAAGTTCTTTTAATATTGGTATATGCATAAACTTTGGGTTTTATAGTTTGGTGTTATTTTGATTTTGATTTACAGATTGAAGCAAAGGGATTGCACTGCCTAGAGCACTTAAAAATTGCATTGGAATAGATCACCAGTAATAAGGCAACAGCATTGGAGACAAAGAAAAGGCAACGTTCAAGGGAACAACAGTCACAGTGGAATTCTCTTCCAAAACAGCAGAGGAAGGATTATGTTTTTTTTTTCAGCCCAAAGTCTCTCCTTGACAGTGACAGAGCATGACAATATAATTGCTTCCAACAAATTAATTTCCAATGTCATGAATATGTTCTAAAAGCAAATTTATCATTTTTCAGAAAATAGTTGTCCAAGATATTCTCTAAATTCTTGTTTACTTACTTTTATTCATTTACTTGTCAAATGTTACTGAACTTTATAATGAACTGAGAGGCATGTTAGGTCTCAAATATACAGAAGAAAACAAGATGTATTGCCTGATGTTAAGAAGTTTATTGCCCAGCAACATGGATAGTGAATAAAAACCCAAAATTCATCAGTTAAGCACATTTGTGATAGAAAATGTTTTTTCTTTCACAGTCAACTCCTCAAAAAGAAAATTGTTAATACATGGTATCTGAACATACTCACCTCCCATCTACTCTTCAACCCATTCTATCTGGCTCAGTTCTTTAGAATTGCTTTTTTTTTTTTTTTTTAAAGATTTTATTTTTATTTTTATTTATTTATTTGACAGAGAGAGATCACAAGCAGGCATTCGACACTCTTTCCTCAGCCTCTAAAACATTACAATCTCCTCTTTTACCCCTTTGCTTCTGCTTCTCAGTCTCCTTTGCTGATTCTTCTTCATGTTAGATTTCTTCAGTTTCTTCCCATCTTTACCTCTCCTTAGGGGAAATGATCCACTCCCACGGTTTCATATATTCTTTTCGTGTTTCAAGATTCCTTGACTTAAATTTCCAGCCCCAAGGTCTTGTGAACGAGGGACTCATATAGTCCAGTGGATTACCTAATACCTCCACTCTGATGCTTCATAAGCAACTTGACCATGACATGTCCAAAACATAATTCTTGGACTCCTGACTCTTCCTTTCTATCCCAAGTAAGTTCTATTTGCAGTGTTATCACTCTCATTAGGTGTCATATTCAACTACCTAATTGCTCTCAAGACAGAAAGTTAGGGGTCTACCCTGATAACTCTTTCTCCATTAACTCTAAAATATCTCTGTACCTGACTTCATTTCTCCTTGCCCCATCCTGGTCTAGACCACCATCATCACTCACCTAAGTAAAGGGGATATCTTCCTGACTTATCTCTCTAGAGTAATTGCAGTTCCCTTCCTAATAATTTTCCACAGGGAGAACCAAATATTTCACACACACACACACACACACACACCCCTCTTTAATCATACTACTTCCTGTTTAAAAATCATTAGTGATCTCCCTTGCACCAAGGATGTAATCCAAATTCAACATGACCTTCAAGGCCCACCATGATCTGAAACATGACTATCCAGCTCTGGTCTCTTTGGAGACACTCTTATCTCCATGTTTGAATCATAGGAATCTTCCAGTTCTTCAAACATTCTATGACCTCACACTCCTCAGGGATCTTGTCTATGTTCTTTCTACTCCTTGGAGTAATCTTTTCTGTTTGCCTGCTAATGTCTATTATATCACTCTCCAAGATAGCATCTATTTCCTTGTATTTATTGTCCCTTCCCTCCTACTAAAATGTAAGCTCCATGCAACAGGGATTTAGATGGTTTACCTATGGTTATGTACTCAGCACTTGAGAGTTTCTAGCATATAGTATTCATTCAATGAATATTTATTTAATGATTAATTAGCTAATCATCGGACTGCTGATTTGGTTAGTTTTCTTTATTGTATCATCGGCCTTTGTTATACCGCCTACTTCTCTGTACCATCAATCACTGTCGTCATTCTACAGTTACTCAGGATGACAATAGTGATTATGACTAAGTGGGATTTTCAAGGATGAATGAGGTGTCGAGTCACTTGACCACTTCTAGCTTTTAATTATTTACTAAAAAGAGAAAAATAGGGGGATGTGGCAGAATGAATTTTCCATTTGGTTCTTTTGAGCTGTACCATTCTAAGTCTAAGCAATTCAGGATTCAAAAAACAATGGGTACTTAGTCGCTGAGAGGTGCTAAAGGACAGGGGAATGAGCGCTACATTAGGAATAAGCGACTCTGACTGCAGTTTTAAAGGTTTAGCTGTGTGACATTTGTCTTTCTGTGGCACAGTAGCTACTCCTGTAAAATCAAAGAAAGGAACACCTTGCCCAAAGTATTAGTCAAGGTTCTCCAGAGACACAGAACCAATAGGACATACATGTACATATGTATATATAGATATTTCATCCAATTTTTTATATAGAATTTATTATAAGATATTGGCTTCTTGTGGTTACGGAGGCAGAGACTCTGCTGTCTGGAAACTGGAGACTCAGGAACGCCTGTGATATAGTTTGAAGACCTGAGAACAGGAGAACCCATAGTGTAGATGCCATCCTGAGTCTGAAGACCCAAGAAGCGGGAGCACTGAGGGCAAGAGGGGATCTTTGATTCAGCTCAAGCAATCGGGCAGGGAGAGAATTCAAGCTCCCTGCACCTGTTTGTTCAGCCCCTTAGCAGACTGAATGATGCCCACCCACATCATCTGCCCGACTCAGGTCACTGATTCAAACGCTAATCTCTTCCAGAAACACTCAGAGACACACCTAAAACTAATGTTTAGCCAGCTACCTGGGCATCCCCTGGCCCCACCAAGTTGATACCTAAAATCAATCATCACATCAAGATTGGAAACAGAATCCTGGGATTTATGTCCTTTTAAAAGTCCATTTCTATCCACTACCCATCCATGCCTCTCCTCTAGTACGTATACAGTGACACTCAATGTGTGCAGCGTCATGTTACGCCCTCACTTAGGCATGAGAGATTCGAAGACATGTAAAATCAAGTACCTGACCCTGTGGAGGTTATGGTTCAGAGAAGGAATCACATAAGCAGGTAGTTTAGAATTCAATATTTTAAGGATGAGACAGACCTATGGGTACCACTCTGAGATACATGCTATTAGGGAGAGTTTCCGAAGGAAATAAGAACTGAGCTGAGTCTTTATAAAAAAATGAGGGAATGTTATCTGGGAAGGAAGACTGAGGACATTCTAACCTGTGTGTGTGATTGAGAGAGTAAGAGAGAGAGAGAGAGAGGAGGGGGCAGGCAGAGGGAAGCAATAGAAACTGGAAGGTGTGTACACACGATCCATTGCTGCTGGATCATTAAGGGTAACACGGGGAATGCTGGCAGCTGAAGCTGGAGAAGTAAACTGAGGTCGGGTCATGGTAAGTCCTGGGTGGCTTGGGCTTTATCCTCCAGGTAAGTGGGAGACCCTGAAGGCTTTTAAGCAAAAAAAGGAGGGTGGTCAGATTTATATTTTAGAAATGCCACTCTGGTAGCTGCGTGGTGTTTGGAATGGATAGAGTCAAGATGAGAGGTCAAATGGGAACCCACCGATCAGCTTCACGTTATCTTTAGGCATTGTTTCATTGTGTCCATATATACAGAGTCATATAGTCTGAGATTTGAGGAGGAGCCTTAGAGATCATCTGTCCAAATTGAAATCAAGAATTCAAATCTGGAATCCCCCTGCTGCCCAGTCCTAGCCACGTGGTTCCTATACACACACACACACACACACACACACACACACTCCACCATTGTACTGCTCGCAGACAGCCTTCTGAGCATGCAGGCACTGGCAACTGCCTGTGGTTTTATTTCCCCAGGTACCTCGTGTAACACAGCCTCTGCCTGACAGATCTAATCACAGGCAGGGTCTCTTTCGCAGTCACCCCAGAGTAAAAGCTCAGCGTGTTCCCAAGGAAATGACTGAAACATACAAATCAATTGCCCTTTTCTTCTCTTCTTTTTTGACCCCATTTTGAATGCAAGTATGAGGTTTGATAACAGTACCAGGAGAGGAGGTGGATTTCGTATGTCCAGGGACTCATCAAAAGGAAAAAGACTACACAAAGATAGAAGTACTCAGCCTTGCGCCAACCTCGAAGATTGCCACAGCCGCTCCTGAGAATAGCCAGGAATACAATCAAACTCTCAAATGTCAGTGCCTGAGTGGGGAAAAACACCCAGCACGGTCCCCTCGCTGCCTCTGGATGGGGCTTCTCATCACCACACTGCTTCTTGCTATTCCCTGCCCATGCTCCTAAGTACCAGCTTCAGGGCCTGTGTTTATCATCACCCCAGCTCCTGGCCCTGACCTAAGAGACTCCTTACACCAATGCCACACATTTAACTTCTTCCCAGCCCAGCCCTGCCCAAATTCCTCCTCATCTATCAAGTTTTACTTGGATGATCTCTTCTAAAATTTCCCTACCACTCCAAATAGGTCTTTCATATGATAATCATCTAAGTTTATCTTACATTGTAACTCCTTATATGCATGTCTCATTTCTTCTATGCTGAGAGCTTCTTGAGGGCAGGGTCAGCCTTTACTTATTCCATAGCCTGGCCATGGGCTTGGCCCATCCAAAGCACTGGATTAAAGTTTGTTAATTAAGTAGGTGAAGTGGAACTGAACTCATTGATGTAACTGACCTAATTTTGGGCCTTTAGGGATAAAATTTAATCATGAAAAGAACTTGAGGAACACCTACTTGTTCCAGAAAGAAGCTAGTTAGACTATACTGGGGCTTTCTGTTTTCTTGCCAGGAAGCAAAATGTTATTCTGAGAGGGGTGGTCCCCAAAGCCAGTCACGCCTACACGCCAGATCAAACAGCATCATGCAGAGGCTGGGAGAAACATGTGTTCTGAAGGTAGATATATCTGGAATCTTGAATCCTATGTCAACAGCTACAGGACTATGGGAAATTTACCTCACGCTAACTATAAAGTAGGACTCGTTCCTACCTCAGGGGGACTATCCCAAGCAGCAGATGCTCCAAGTGCCTTCCACAGTGACTATCATGTTTCTGCCTTTTAACAAATGTTAATCTCCTTCTATTTTACTTTTCTTCTTCCCCTGCTGTCACACTTTGAATCTAATTTCTATTTTCTATGCAGATTTTATTAAAGAAAACATGCTATACTTCTATTTTCTGACTACCCGGTTTCGGGGAAATGGGCCTAGGTGGCTATGTTTGGATCTGGTGAACTCAGAGTCTGACCTCAGCTAAATGGAGTGGAAATTCTTTGCCATTTCAGTTCCTCTCAAACAGAAATTTGGAACTAAAGCCTTGAAACACTGAATTAAATGATTACGAGTAGCTTAGACATCAAGTTATATAGAGTCAGGTTAGAGTCTCCTTTGATCAAAGCCACTTATGACCTGAAGTGGTAAAGTTTCTTCATATTCTCTATTCATATTCAGAGTCTGGGCTCCATCTTTCATTATTTCTCAGCTGGAAAACTGACTACATTGGTTGAATCTGTATCTCAGTTTTTGGCCACTTTGCTCCATTAGCTTCTCTGCAACAACAGCAAGTGGTCCTTTTAGAATCAAATCTTGTGAGGCCTCTGGTCTATACTCCTTCAGTAAATTCCTGTTTGTCTACAGCATTCTTTTCAAACTCTTCCAGAGAAATAGTAACAAGTATAGAAGCAAGTAAATACAGCACGTAGCATGGGATCAGAGATGGGAGGGATAGAAGTGGCCCATCTCGACCTCAAGTCTCTTGTGGCATACGTTGTATTCATGTCCGTAGTCTACTTATCAATCTCTTTCACTATCCTAGGGTGTGGTAAGATTCTCCAGAGAAACAGAACCAATAGGATATTAGGAGGGGTGGGGCGGAGTCACTACAAGTAATTGGCTAATGTGACTGTGGAGACTAAGTCCCACAACCCACCATTTGCAAGCTGGAGGTCCAGGAAAGTCAGTGATATAGTTCTAGTCCAGGCCCACAAGCCTGAGAACTTGGGGAAATAAGGTATATTTCCTAGTCCAAATGCAATGGAAGACTGATGTCTCACTCAAACTGTTAGGCAGAGAGTTAGTTGTTCCTTCCTTCCTCCACTTTTTTATTCTATGTAGACCATCTCTAACTTAGATGAGGTCCACTCACATTGGGGAGGGCAATGTACTTTATTCACATTGATTCAAATGCCAATCTCATCTAAAAACACCCTCAAAGACACACCCATAAATAATGTTCAGTCCAATATCTGGGTACCCCGTGTCCCAGTCAAGTTGACAAATAAAATTAACCATCACACAGGGAAATAGTGCTGCGTATATTGTCCTTTGCTTTTCCTTCTCACTCGTGTGTGTGTGTGTGTGTGTGTGCACATGCACACACACATGTGTATGGGGTGTCTGGGGACATAGGGCAAAATATACAGTTACAACATTTATTAGAGTCCTTTGACAGGCCTGGTTTATAACATTGTCCTAACATATTAATAAATAGGGCCAACTTTCATTTTCAATTAATAGGACCCACTTTCATTATGGATTTGGATGATAAAGTATATGGTCACTCTAGAGAAACATGACTGATAGTGTTCTTCATTTTCCTATTACTGCTCTAACTTTCATGATATGTAAATGGACTAAGGGTCTCAAAACCAAATTCCCATAATTAATCCTCATCATTCAATTGCCAAGTATCACTCTGTTACAACAAAATTTTTTCATCTGTTCATACAAGGTTTGAAATAGCTCCAGAGAACCAGAATTTGTGGACACCTTTTAATCACTGAGGAAGACAATGAAACCCTTCACTTTATATAGTTCCTCTTCTTTCTTATGTGTCTTTCTCGTTTATGACAAAAAGAGCTGTTCGGCCCTTCATTACAAAATCATGACTCAGTGATCTCTGGTTAAACAAATATACATTTTGCAGAGTAAGATGAGTTTTCTAAGCCACATCTCATTTCGTTTTAGCTTTATCTTAAAAGATGAATCTTCTCTCCACTCTATTTATTAAATAAGATTGATCAGTATTCTGCCCCCATTGAACATACTGAAAAATACAATAAATGTATTTTTAAGGTGCTGCATTTTCAGAGAATAATACAAAGGTGACTAATTCCTGAGTGCCCAGTAGTCTTGATCTTTTCCTATCTGAGCACTGAAATCACAGGTGTCTATGTGCATGTGCATATTATTTTATACATATGCAAACATTTTTAAATTTATGTATCATTTTCAAAATATTTATATCATGTCACTACTTTGCACACAAACATTTTAATACTAATGCTTTTTCTTAAAAAAATAACAATACTTTCAATCTGAAAATAATGCAGGAAAGACAAAACAACTACAGAGCTGGCATCAGTGTTTTAAGTGTTAGACTTTAAAGAATGAAATTAACTCCAGTTCTCAACTAACTGTTTAAGAATATATGTCTGATCACATAAAAAAGCAGTGGGCAACAGTGTCATTCAGTAATGCCACCTTATTTCAGCATGGCTGCCTCTTATTGACTTTAACTAGGTTCAGCTATATGCCCCCCTCCATCCCTATTACATGTATTTTGCTTTTCAAGATGATTTTTTGATATTGAACTCAAAAGAAGTATTAAGTATATTTTGTTTGCTTGACTTCTCATCATGTTGATCTAAACCTAAATTGTTCTCTTGAGTTCAAAAAGTTCAGGTAATTGCCCTCCAATATTTACAGGAATAAAAAAATTAATGCCAAATGCATATGTATTTATGCATTTATATTTAAAAGTCTTCTTACATAAAAGACACCAAAGTTTAAGCCCCTTGAAGCAAATGATTACACAAGGTACACATTTTAAGAAGCATGTAAGTACTTTTATGTTTCATTATTTACATGTAAGCATGTAAACTTTTGTGTTTCATTATTATCTTTTATTTATTTTTTTTTTTTAAAGAAAGAGTGTGAGGGGCAGAAGGAGAGGGAGAGAGAGAATCTTAAGCAGGCTCCATGCCCATCAGGGGGCATGATACCGGGCTTGATCTTATAACCCTGAGGTCATATGACCTGAGCTGAAATCAAAAGTCAGGATGCTTAACCAGCTGAGCCACCCAGGCTCAAACTTTTAAAGCTAGTTTCTGAAATAAACTGTTTGTTCACTATATTGTGGTTGGTTAGTGCTACTATTTTTCTCCTGTGAAGTGCATAGTGAGGCAATGTCATGGCTTTCTTGGTGATCCGTGACTTCAGGTGATATCTAAATTTTGCTATTTTGCAGAGTGTTTTGCCATTTTCAAGTTAATGCTTGAAACTTCCTCTTCTTAATCACTGATAAATACTCTCAAACCCAAGATCATTGTTCTTTAAAATAAATGAAAAGAATAAGCCCCAAATCTCTCTTTCACACATGCACACAAAAACAAGAATTTTCTATACTTTCATAGTTATCAGGAAACTCACTGGTAGGAAAGAGAATTAAACACATTCTGTCTTGTAAACCCTGTATAATAAGCAAAACGTTTCAGAAGTAGAATCAAGTAGCTGCCTATTGTTGTTTCTGTGTGGTGTATCATCAAAATATTTTTCAGAGTACAAATTGATGACATTTTTTTCTGTGAATTTATACTTCCAAAATGATGGATGATGGCTTATCAGGTCCCCGGACCTCTCATCATGTTATCTGTACCTAGTTTGGAAAATGAGGACTCGGTATGGTATACAAAATCCCTGCTCTCACTTTCACACCTCGTTAATTCTGGGCTTCCCACCTTGCTTTCTGGCTCCATCTGTCTGAGATTTTGTCACTGTAGTGGCAGACATGGAGGCAATGGGCTGAGAGCATGGTCTGCAAAGCTGGACTGTCTGGGAGAGAATATAATGTTTTCACGGCCTTGAACAAACTACTAAACATCACCGAGAGTGGTTTCTTTGGCTATAAAGTGACACTAATAATTATTATATAGCTCATGGGGTTACTGTGAGGATTAAATGAATGAGTACGTAGTAGGAACTTAGAATGGCGCCTATTTAAAAAAGACTATCTAAGGGTCAGACACTTCTCTTTCAAACCACTGTGCTGGGACATCTTCTGGGACTATCATGTGGCATCTGGCCCCAAAGAAAGACTTCTCACACCTCTGACGACCAAGCCAACTGGACCAGTGACCCCTGGTTTTCCCCATCACTCTGAGTTGTAACGGTCAGTTGACTTATTTGCTTCCCCCAACAGATTAACTAAGGACAATGCAATATCAAACTGAGTCTTGCTCCCTCTTGCCTTTCCAGTGTAGATCCCTGACACATGCATGTTTCACAGACTCAGCAAAAGAGAGTTGAGTTAATGTTATCTTAAGGAATGTATCAAAGGAAGCCACAAAGGAAAATGGGATTCCATTTGGATTATACTGGATGAAAGATGAATTTTCAAGGATACTTTTTTTGGGGGGAAGGGTTACAAAAGGTGGCAAATGGATACGTCCTTTGGGAGATTTATTCTCTCTTCCTTGAGTTACAGGCCTTGGACACACTGAATTTACCCATATCTATGCAGTGTCTCTTGGAGGATGGCTCACATCTGTGTCTATGATTTTGTTGTCCTTCCTGGGTTTGGGCTATGGACTCCACTTCAGCTCGCCCCCCCTCATGGCAGTGCCAAGATTCCCTGAGGTCTGATGTCTCCTACTAATAGAAGGGCTGTTGGCTTCTGATTCCTTTGGGCTGAGGAGGTACTGTTGGTATTTTGGACCTCCAGGTAGAAAGGAAGGGATCTCTGAGAGCCGATTAAATTAGATTATAACCCACCTGGGATTACAAACTGCCCGCAGCTGTGTGAGGCCCCACCCAAGAAGCTTGGGTCGGGAAGGGATAGGATTGGAGGCACTGCTGGGCAAGACAGGCTTCTGCTCTAACTAAAAATGTAGCAGCAGGCAAACCGCCCCCCCACCCTCCCCAGAGTGCTGCCCCTCTTGAGCCCTAGGTCTTGCATGAGCAGGTATTTCTGAGCAGCTCGGCTGTGGCTAGAGGGCCCAGGGAGAGGAGCTTGGAGCCTTCCCAGAGAGGAGATAGGGCCACATGTTGGACCTATGCAGGATCTAGAGGTTTGCTCTGAGATTGTGACACACAAAGGAGTCTTCAAGGGCAATGCCTTACCTGATAGCTCCTCTTTCCCAGAGACGGAGGGGTCCCAGCTATTGTACCCGAGACGAACTCACTTCTTGAAAAGGCAATTGATGTTCTTTCTGGGAACTGGATCCAAGCCTAAGCTTTCATGGCCCTGTTTTGTGCTTCTTTACTCAGGGACATGGTACCCAATTGATTCCCTTTTTATCTTGGGGATCTTGGGAGAACGCAGAATTGCTAGTGGGGTACGATGGGTAGTTTAGTGTCCTTTTGTTCATTAAGCTCACCTTCCAGTCTAACCACCACACGACACTCCTTTTCTTTTATGTCACCTGCCCTCCATCTCTTCATCTGCAAGGGAGAGGGGCAGGGGCAACCACCATACGAGGCAGAGCATGTGGAGAGTGGGGACAGGCTGACAGACATTCTATCAGCCAAGCCTATTCTTAGACTCTGTGGCAAGGAGGTCACCTGTTCTTCATCCCGGGAAGGTCTCTGCTTTCTTGAGCCTGGGAATAATTGGGAGCATTTCCTCTGGCCACCTTCTGAAAACGGTGCCCCAAACTGGATTTCTTCCTCCTTCTCCAAATAGATGCGAGAGAGCATGGCTGTGCCAGAAATGATCAAACAGCTTTTGCAAGTCTTATGAGAGCATGTGAAAGCTCTTGCTCTTGGTAGCAGAAGCCCTGAGCTACCATGCTACTTTGCTTTCAGCATCCTCTATATCAGGTGTCCTGGGAACCAGATGTCAGAGCTGAATCGATGGGAAGTTTCTACGAAACAGCTGACGACCGTCCCCGGGTAACACAACCTCTATCACTGTAAAGAAGACCTCTTGAAACTTATACTTGATGTTTTAACAGGTCAGGCTTGATTGCCTACCTGCTCTGATACAGATGTTTCAGACTCAGCAAGTCTATTCACAAAAAATCAGGGCCTAGCTCAGAGCCAGCACACGATCAAAAATCACAAAATGTTGGTGAACTGAACTGAATTTGGACTTTCTCCACTGTTGGATCTCTGGGAATTTGAATATAACAGGTACATGAGAATGACTTAAGAGGCTTTGCAATGCTCCAAGAGGTATCTCTACACACCCTACCTCAGGCCTGAGTTGGCGAACGCACTGATTGAACTTTTATACTTTTAATTTGCCTTGGCACTGAATTAAGAGTCAGGAGATTTATGTCTCAATCTTGCTGTGTAACTTTAAATAATTCACTTACTCTTTCTGAGCCTCACTGAGTTATCGTGTGGCTCAAATGAGATAATGTATGTAAAATCCCTTTGTAAATGGTAAACTACCATAAAAGCAAAACACAGGAACTATTATTGTTATTAAAATAATTAACATGTGATGGATGTATGGAGGAAGGTAATTTCCATTAGAAACCAGAGGTAGAAAAACACCAAATCCCCATATGTTCTGGTCAACTTATAAGTAACTTAGAGTATAATGTTGAAATATCTTTCTATAATTTTAAAAAATAAACATAAATGTGATATGGTACCATAGGTAGTAGAATGAACATAGGACGGGGCGCCTGGGTGGCTCAGTGGGTTAAAGCTTCTGCCTTCGGCTCAGGTCCTGACCCCAAGATGTGATTGAGCCCTGCATCGGGCTCTTTGCTCAGTAGGGAGCCTGCTTCCCTTCCTCTCTCTCTCTGCCTGCCTCTCTGCCTGCTTGTGATCTCTCTCTGTCAAATAAATAATAAATAAAATCCTTAAAAAGAAAAAAGAATGAGCACAGGACATGATTGCATGAAACCCAACCAAGTCACAAGAGAACTGGAAAGCCATCCTACAGCTTCTATTCTCTATTGCTCTCCCTAGAACTACATGGTGTCTCGTTTCCTCTTCTCCCTGCTTCTCTGTTGCACTCGCCCTTTAGTGGACAGGCTTCCACTCCCAGATTTTTGGGATTTATTACCTATAACCTTTACTTTACATGTCCCATGGCATCAAATCTGGAGTTATTTCTACATTACCATTTCTTAGCCCTGTCTGAATGACATCTCCTTGGGAGAAACATTTTGATCCAAAGAACCTAGGTCAAATGAATACCAATCCAAAAGATTGTGGATGTGAGTGAGAGGTCACTTGATAACTAGAGCTGTGTCTTCTAAGCTGTGGGCAGGATAATACCTTTAAGAAAAGGATGAGTGGAGCTGGAAGGAAATAGAGGACTCCTCTAGAACTCCAATGGTGATGCCACTGGCTTTTCCATTCCTGTTGCCTAAATCGCTAAGTGCATCATCATTTATTTCCCCCTGTGAGTTCCTTAGGACAGAAGCCATGGCTTGTTCTATTCTGTAATCACCAGAATCATGCAGGACACACTATAGATACTCAATGAAGCCTTGTTGGTTGACATAAAGTAACTGTTATCCTTTACATACAAAGAGTAGTTCACAGTATACATATCACATTTTTACATATCAATCCATCTGGTCGCACTATAATCCTGCATTATTACTACCCTTGCTCTGCAAATGAGACACAAGCAAGGTACTAGAATAGGAAGTGGCAAAGCCTGAATCTAATTTTAGACAAGTGGTGTCCTCAGTGACTCTAGAAGATCTAAATGGAGAAGTCCAAGAGGTATTTAGATCTACACTTAGAGAGAGGAGAGGATATTTCCTATTTGGGTATCGTACGTATATAGATTAGATCTGCATTGAGATGGTTGCAGTAGATGACATGTCCAGGGATCTGTGTGTAGAGTGAGAATAGGAGACAGCCCAGAACAGATGCCTGAGAAACATTAACATTTAATCATGAGCAGGGAAAGAGAGTCCATAGCAGACCCAAGAAATAGGAGAAATACCAGGATAGATGGTGTGTTACAAAAGCCATGGGAAGAGACTTCTTGAAAAGGGAATGATCAACAAGGTCAAATGCTTTTGAGAGGTCAAGTGAGATAAGAACTGCAAGCCACCCTTGGCAATTGCACCAGGAAGGTCATCAGTGACTTTGACCAGCAATGTCAGGGTCATGGCAGGAAAAGAAGCTAAACTTCAGTGGGTGGAAACGTAGAGTTCTAGACAGAGGAACAGTGTATTCAGACAGTGCATTCAGCCAACTATGATGAGCTCTGTGAATTGTGTAAGACTGATGATTCACAGACCTGTACCCCTGAAGCAAATAATAATTAATAAGTTAATAAAATTTTAAAATAACACATAGATCAATGGAACAGAATAGAGAGCCCAGAAATAGACCCTCAACTCTATGGTCAACTCATCTTCGACAAAGCAGGAAGGAATGTCCAATGGAAAAAAGACAGCCTCTTCAACAAATGGTGTTGGGAAAATTGGACAGCCACATGCAGAAAAATGAAATGGGACCATTTCCTTACACCACACATGAAAACAGACTCAAAATGGATGAAGGACCTCAATGTGAGAAAGGAATCCATCAAAATCCTTGAGGAGAACACAGGCAGCAACCTCTTCGACCTCAGCTGCAGCAACTTCTTCCTAGGAACATCACCAAAGGCAAGGGAAGCAAGGACAAAAAATGAACTATTGGGATTTCATCAAGATCAAAAGCTTTTGCACAGTAAAGGAAACAGTTAACAAAACCAAAAGACAACTGACAGAATGGGAGAAGATATTCGCAAACGACATATCAGATAAAGGGCTGGTGTCCAAAATCTATAAAGGGCTCAGCAAACTCAACACCCAAAGAACGAATAATCCAATCAAGAAATAGGCAGAAGACATGAACAGACATTTCTGTAAAGAAGACATCCAGATGGCCAACAGACACATGAAAAAGTGCTCCACATCACTTGGCATCAGGAAAATACAAATCAAAACCACAATGCGATACCACCTCACACTAGTCAGAGTGGCTAAAATTAACAAGTCAGGAAATGACAGATGCTGGCGAGGATGTGGAGAAAGGGGAACCCTCCTACACTGTTGGTGGGAATGCAAGCTGGTGCAACCACTCTGGAAAACAGCATGGAGGTTCCTCAAAAAGGTTAAAATAGAGCTACCCTATGACCCAGCAATTGCACTACTGGGTATTTACCCTAAAGATACAAATGTAGTGATCCGAAGGGACACGTGCACCCAAATGTTTATAGCAGCAATGTCCACAATAGCCAAACTATGAAAAGAACCTAGATGTCCATCAACAGATGACTGGATAAAGATGTGGTATATATATACAATGCAATACTATGCAGCCATCAAAAGAAATGAAATCTTGCCATTTGTGATGACATGGATGGAACTAGAGGGTATTATGCTTAGCGAAATAAGTCAATCGGAGAAAGACAACTATCATATAATCCCCCTGAAATGAGGAAGTGGAGATGCAATGTGGAGGGTTTGGGGGGTAGGAAAAGAATAAATGAAAGAAGATGGGATTGGGAGGGAGACAAACCATAAGAGACTCTTAATCTCACAAAACAAACTGAGAGTTGCTGGGGGGAGGGAGAAGGTGATGGGGTTATGGACATTGGGGAGGGTATGTGCTATGGTGAGTGCTGTGAAATGTGTAAACCTAGCAATTCACAGACCTGTACCCCTGGGGATAAAAATACATTATATGTTTATAAATTTTTTTTAAATTAATAAAAAAAAATTTAAAAAAGTAAAAAGAAGTTGGTTGTGAAGGGAGAGGGGAGAGATACAACTCTAGATAGGGATTGAATATATATTTTTTACAAGATTTTATTTATTTATTTGAGAGAGAGAGAGAGAGACAGAGTGAGGAAGCATGAGAGGGGAGGTCAGAGGGAGAAGCTGATTCCCCATGGAGCTGGGAGCCTGACGTGGGACTTGATCCCAGGACTCCAGGATCATGACCTAAGCAGAAGGCAGTAGCTTAACCAACTGAGCCACCCAAGCTCCCTTGAATATATTTCTTTTAAAGAAATTTGAACCCACTTAAATTCTGAAGGAGCCAGAAGATCGAAGGAATATGAAAATGTATAGGAGAGGGCACAGTGGCAGAACCAGGCCCTGGGGAGCAAAAGGGAAGAAGAGCAGGTTCTGGTGGAATACCTCAGTAAGTTTAATAGAAGGGAAGAAAGGAAGGATGGACATACAGTTAGCTGGGCTTGTACAGGCACTAAGGAATGTTTGCTTTTTCTTTTCTCTCTATAAACAAGAAGAAGGACAGAAGAGTTTAATGAGTTGAGAAGAGTAAGGGAGTTGGTGGGGCACCTGGGTGGTGCAGTTGGTAGAGTATCCGATACTTGGTTTCGGCTCAGGTCGTGATCTCAGGGTTGTGCTCTCAGGGTCATGAGATCAAGCCCCACATTATGCTCCCTGTTCAGTACGGAGTCTGCTTGAGATTCCCTCTCCCTCTGCCCCTCCTGCTCATGCTCTCTCTAAAATAAATACATAAGTCTTTAAAAAAAAAATTAAGAGTAAGGGAGGTGGTGGCTCAGGAGAGTAGAGATGATTTAGTTCTGTTTATTGAAAGTGCCCCCTGATACCACTGCCATCTTGTTGCCCTATTCCCACTTGTCCTTTACTTTGCTAACTCATTTATTCATTCACTCATCCATTTACTTAATTACTGAATGAATAGCTAGCTATATGGCAGACCATGAGAAATGCACTGCAAGTATGGAGTTGAAAAACATGTTGGGCATTGGGTAGGCACAGGATGACTGATTACAGCTGCAGAGGAAAGTAAACTTTACTTGACCCATAATGGGACAGGCCCAGTTACCTAGGCCTCTGGAATCTGCACATTAACAAAGTAGGTCATATATCTACATCCTGATTAATCTGATTATGAGACATAAACACATTTCATGATCCATAGGATAATGATCTTCCTTTCTCTACCCCCCACAGAACCCAAATCTCTCTCTTTAAGCATATGGTTCTATTTGAGTTTCTGGCACAACTCCCTGTGACTTCCCCTGGAAGGGACTCTAATTGTCCTCTAATATCCATCTCACTTTCCTCCATGGTAAGGGAATTTAGCTAGGTCAATGGCTCTGCCAGCTAAAGAATATGTTGCCGAGTCCCCTTCATGATTAGGCAGGGCCAGACAGTTCTTGACCAGTGGAATATGAAGGAAAGTGATGTACATCCTTTGTAGGCGAGTCCCTAGAGGGAAAGGACATGCCCTGCCTTCCCCATTTTTCCCTTTTGCTTATTGAGATGAGGATAAAGTGGCTGTTTGCCAATTTGGATGCTGCAGAAGAGGGATAGTGGACCAAAACCATAGAAAGACCTGGGCTAACTTGTTGAGCTCTTCACTGACTTAACAGGACTTAGAAAGAGCCTCCATGTGGGATCTGCAGTGGCCTCAGCTGAGGGGGTGTGGAGAGTGGCTGGGAGTCCATGATGCAATCCTATTTGGGACAACAGTGCTCACGAGTCTATTAACCTAGCCTGAGCGAGGTTGGAAGGAGAGGTAATTGCAATAGGTGCCTTCACACTCGGAATCCCATTTAGTCCTCACGCCAACCTTCTGGAAGGTGCATTTTATAGACTGTGAACCTAAAGAAGGTAAACTAAGGTGACCAAACGCGTAGCTGTTGAGCAGCATGCTGGGGTAATGCATTTCTACAGAGCATGTGGCTCTGTTCTTTCCCTCTCACAGTAAGGCCTCTTCCTGCTCCTGTGAGGGCCCCAAGCTGCAAGGAGCTCACTTTCATCAGCCCTGTGGCTTAGCAGGAGTGAGAACTCAGTCTTCTCTTCCAGACCACAACATCCTGTGGCCATGTGTCCATCACGCACCGATGCCTTTGAGCCCTGCTCGTACAGTGTTGATAGGGTCGAGGGGAGGGGGAGAGAACAGAAACACCCCCCGGGCCAAGTACCCTTTACAGTGGAGCCAGGTGCCATAAATTTCTCCAAATGCATGGCCCTTCTCCACACGTGCACATCTGGAATGCTGTATAACCCCTTCCCTCTCCAACCCCCTCTGCAATGATGACTTCCTGGAGCATTTTAATGACTCGCCATTATAAATAATATACTCTACCCTTTCTTGTTAAAAAAAAAAATCCAGGAGTTTCTGCAAAACCAGCAAATTACTTCAAATCATAATTTCACTGAAAACACTGAAAAAAAAAAAGACCCTCAAACCCTGAGGTAGGAAAGGTTCAGGAGATTTATATCTTTCCTTGAACACACAGATTTATAACAGTGGATAATGTACATTCATTTCATCCATATTTATACCTGAATTGATGTGGAGTCTGGTATCCATTACTTTAATCTATGTAACTTGATCATCAGAAATCTGAACCATAATTTTAACACGTATTACAAAGAGTTTCTTTTGGGCTTAAAGGAAAATGACGACAGAGAAGAAAAGCCATTAAGAGGCAGCTGCAGTCACTTACTTGAGCTGCACTTCCTTCTGTGATATGTGTGGGTCCACCTCCCCATTTCCCATCCCTTAGCTTCCTGGACAGGCATTCACACCCAGGTTGAGCCCCCAGGACTCACTGTGCCCTGACCTAAGGGGAGAAGGGGGAGAGAGAGAGGCGATGGGCAGGGCAATTCGGAGGAAATTCATGTAAATAAATCTCTGCTATCATGGCCAACCCAGAGCTCACACGGAGGCAGTGGTAATGGGCTGGCAGTAGCCTCTAGTCACTTAGGAGAAGTGAAAAAATGCAGGGTCTGATCAAAGCTTCCCTCTGACAGACAGTGGAAATTAAACCCAGATACTGGTTCTCAAACAGCATTGCTGGCACTCAGCACATGGTTCCTGTCCAACTTCTGAGCACCAAACTTTGGCCCAGCTTAAAATTCCAAATGCCTGCCCTGGACTAAAGCCAAGTAGTAGATTTTTGAAAGACCTGGGCCCCCAGGATTCTACTGGGCATAAGATGAAGAAACAGGACCGTGGAATCTTACTAGGGCAGCTGGGTGTCAGAGAACTTGCTTGGGGACCATTCCCGGGATTTCCTAAAGTCAGGTCAGCACCCTGAGGGCAGATCTTGTCATCTGCTTTGTTCACTGGTGTGGTCCTTTGTGGAATCAAAGGGCTTCACTGCCAACCACTCCACAGCTACACACTTTAGTGTTAGTAGATTCTGTACAATGGCAAAGGATGAAAGTGATGAGATTTTGTGAAATTAGGTCATGGTTAAAAGGGAGTAATAAGCAATTAAACCTATTACTTTCCATTCTTCTGCCTTCCAAACTCTCTTTATTATATATATGTCATAATAATGGTTCATATTTTAAAAGCACTTCAAGATTCTAAAGCATGATGTCATTCAAAGCTCAGAGAAATGTTGTGACAGAATTATAACTACCATTCCCATTTCACAGATGAGGAAGTTGAGAGGCAGTTTCCATAACCTACCTTGTGCTACTGGCTAGTAGCAGGAAGCACTAGACTTTGAGCATTGCCATCTTTTGATTCCTGATCCCAAGCTCGTTCTTATACACCACACCAGCGTGGTGTGTTCCTGGCAAGGGTAAAGGGCAGAGTGAGTAAGGAGGGCATTTGAAGAGTGGCTAGAGATAGCTGATCTGGCCCTAGTCAGAACCCAGGAAGAGACTGCCAACCCACAAATCACTGGGGCTGCTAAGTGCATTTCTCTAGAGCTTCCTGAGGGTGGTTTTAGATTTGACTATGCCTCAAGGGAACACATTCCAGCTGTCTGATCTTTGAAGTCAGATAGGACAATAATCTGGCTTCATATTTCACTGGTGTAAACTGATTTTTTAAAAAGGAAACCTACCTCTGAAGAGGGGATTAGTAGAACGTTTGCTTTATTGGTATTGTTTCCTTTTTTTTTTTTTTTTACTGTAAGACTGTCTAATGTATGCACATATGTACATACATACAAACACAATTACATACATATGTATGAATTATGTATATAATTATAAACGAGTCTTTAAAAATTATAACCCAAACAAACAATTACTGTCTTTTAGTAGGAGAAGGCTTCTAACTATAATCTGTCCCCTAGACAACTGGGCTTCTTGAGAGAACCCCAGGAAGTGGGGAGGGACACCCAGTTTTCCTATACCATGTTGGAGGCACTGTTCGAGGCATGCAGGGAAGGTTCGTAATAGCCAGCCCTGCCATATCTAGATTATCACTCCTGTGTGTAAAAAAGGACACTAAGGGTCAGAGAATTTGTGTCTTGGCTGAAGTCGCACATACAGTAAGCAAATGCAAATGTGCTGGGATTTAAGCCCAGGCCAAGAGTGTGTGCCCCATTCAATCTATCTTCACCATTAACACATTTCTACCAGTTGCACCTGGAAAACAGGAAAGTCTGAATCCTAAATCACTTCGAAAAAGAAAATTATTTTAGCTACGACCCTTAGATAGCCTCTTTAAAAAGTTTTCTCTTTTCTCCATAGCCAGGTGTGAGCATTTCCTCCTTCAAGAGTCTCACGTCATTATATTCTTTCAAATTTATGGATTTACAGAAATTAATGGAAAACTTCCCCGCACATTTGATAGGGGCACTAATCCTGTGGATCAGCACCGTGGATACTGCTATTACTCCACTGACACTCAGCAGATGACCTGACCTCGAGAAAGACCACTGATGTAGCCACGATCAAACTGTGAGCCCAAGCTGACCCACACACGGGTCAGTTTCATGGCCCCAAATCTAGACCACTGTTTGTGGTTTCAAGAACCATTATACTTTCTACTTATTGAAATTGAGAGGATAGAATGTGGTTCCATTTCTCTTAATCGTTTTTATGTGAATCCAATGGGGCTAACTTTTTTTTTTTTTTTTTTTTTTGAAACAGCAAGCTTTTATTGTACATTTGCTGTGTGCCCAGAACTGAGCTGGGGAATCAGACGACAGAACTCTGAGACACAACCCCTGCCTTCCAGGCATTAACAACATATCTGAGGTGTAACTAAAATCACCTGGGCTACCTGTGCCCAGGCTGGCCTATTGTACTTTTAAATGTCCCTGAAGCCAACCAGGTTCCCTACATCTCCACATCTCCAAGGGTTTGGCTCAGGGTCGGCTATTCAGCAGACCAGAGCTCCTGCACACAGCTGTGCCCATCTCCACCACACCTGCTGGGCACCTGCACAATGATGGCTATCTGGCCAAAGCCCTCCAGCACCTCCCTGATTGCACACCCAGCCACTCACTCTCTTCTCTTCTCACACCCACTGACTTTCCAGTTTATTCTTCCACTTCATTCATTGGTTTTCATGTATTAAGTCATGATTACAGGTCAGGCATAATGCTGGATACCTTATACTTGCTCTCTCCAAGCCCCACAGGACAATTATAATCCCTTTATTACTAACATGGAAACAAGGCTCAAGGCTAGGCTAAGAAAATTGCCTGAGGTGAACCATGAGAGACTATGGACTCTGAAAAACAATCTGAGGGGTTTGAAGCGGCAGGGGGTGGGAGTTTGGGGGAACCAGGTGGTGGGTATTAGAGAGGGCATGGATTGCATGGAGCACTGGGTGTGGTGCAAAAACAAGGAATACTGTTATGCTGAAAATTAAAAAAAAAAAAAAAATTTCCTGAGATCACCACAGGCAATCTGAGCCTGACAGCTAATTGGGAAGTGAAAACAAATCCTAAATACGGGGGAAGACTGGTTCCATGTTTTTGTTTTGTTTGAGACAGAGAGAGAGAATGTGTGCGACCTTGGTGGGAGGAAGAGAGAAAGAGAGAGAGGGAGAGAGAGAATCCCAAGCAGCCTAGCAGGCTCCACAACAAGGGGCTCGATCTCATGACCCTCAGATCATGACCGGAACGGAAATCACAAGTCAGATACTCTACTGACTGATCTACCCAGGTGCCCCTGGTCACATGTATTAATACTAAAACAAACAAACAAAAAAAAACCTTTCATAAAATAGTGTTGCTTTTCCCAAGATGTCAGAGATCTGACATAAGTTTAAGAATGGCTCCCATATTAGAACATACTTTGAGGGGCACCTGGGTGGCTCAGTGGGTTAAAGCCTCTGCCTTCAGCTCAGGTCGTGATCCCAGGGTCCTGGGATCGAGTCCCGCATCGGGCTCTCTGCTCAGTGGGGAGCCTGCTTCCTCCTCTCTCTCTGCCTGCCTCTCTGCCTACTTGTGATCTCTGTCTGTCAAATAAACAAATAAAATCTTAAAAAAAAAAAAAGAACATAATTTGAGATTCGTGGGCCCAGAAAAAAGTAAAATAGGAATATAAACATGTTTTGATGTTATCAGAGAATGATTTTTTTAATCTCTTCAGTAGCTCTCTATTACTTATACTACAAAAACTTTCATTACATGCATTTATGATGTGCTAGATTCTTCATGTATAAACCTCACTTACAAAAAAAATTTAAAAAAATAATAAAACCTCACTTAACATTAGCTTTCCATTTTACAAAAGGGCTGGCTTGTGTATATAATTTATATATCTACAAATACAAATATATAAATATGTGTACCTGTTCATTTAGTGTGTAGGCGAAAGAAATTATCTGAGCTCAATCTTAAAATGAAAAAAAATGGGATCTGAACACAGCTTTCTTGACTCCAAACACTGGTGGGGATTTAGCCACTAGATCACTACCTCTCCATTTCACTTATACAGAGAAATCACCTGGGAGTTTATAAAATTGACTTTTGGGGTCCCACTCCCAGAGATTCTGAGATGATTAGTCTGGGGTAGAGCCCAAGCACGAGGACTTGTAAAAGCTCTCCAGATGATTCTAATGTACCCCTAAGTTGAGAACCACAACTCAAGCCATCACTCCATATGTCCGTTTCTTACTGCTGCTGGGGCAATTCCCACAAATGGCAGTGGTTTGAAACAGGATACATTCATTATATTGGTTTCTATAAAGTCCCACCTAAGTCATACTGAGCTAAAATCAAGGTGTCAGCTGGGCTGTGTTCCGTTCTGGACATTCAGGAGAATCTGCTTCTTGCCCTTTCCTGCTTCTGGAGGCTACCCACACTCCTTAGCCAGTGGCCCTCTCCCTCCATCTTCAAAGCCAGCAACGCAGGTCAAGTCCTCCTCACACACTATCACTTGGTGTGTCACTTGGACCTCTTCTGCCTCCCTTTCCCCCTGGAAGGACCCTTGTGATGACACTGGACCCACCCAGGTTATCCACAACAATCCTCCCTATTTTAGAACAGATGATGAACAACCTTTGGCGTATCTGACACCTAATTCCTCTTTGCCATGCAAAGTTAACATAATCACAGTTTCTGGGATTATAAAATGGACATCTTTCAGGGCCAAAATTCTGTCTGCTACCACTGACAAGCAATTTTAAATTAAAAAATCAAGCTTTTCCTTCCACCGCAGCTACTCATGGTGGGGAAAGCCAGTGAGTAGTGTGTTCTTGTACAGAACTTAAGTCATAGCTGCTGGGTATATAAAAACATCTCCTTCTGTTCCCCTCGCTCTTCTTTCCCACTAGTAAGAAGAGCAGTGAGAGCCTGTCATTCTCCGGGCTTCCCACAGCTGCTGTCACACCACTTGAAAACAGAGCCCAGGTGACCAGCATTCCCAATCCGTCCCGGGACGAGGCAATATGTAAGCTGCCATATGCTCCAGCGGGTTCCGCCTGACGCGGAGCAGGTGTGTGGCATCCCGGCCAAGCATGTGGAGGGTGGCGAATTCACAGAGGGGAGATACCGTTTTCAATTTACCAGAGGAAGACCTGGGAAATAACAGGGCTGGGTGTGTTTGCCTCTCTTACGCTTCCCAATCATTTCCTAAGAGAGGATGGTTCTGGTTTTCATTCTGAAAAATCCAAGGAAAGGCTTTGAACATGATGCTTGTGCTGATTTAAAAATTATCCTCCAAGTCCTCCAACATTCAGAATCCATCAATTATCAAGATGCAGAAGCCTCCAAATATTTATAATGACAGCACTATCATTATGTTAAGTTATTATGACAAGAAGGGGAGGAGAGCAGTTGAACCTCAGTCAAGGTGTGTGTGTCTGGGTGTGTGTGTTTTCTGTGCGTCAGTTTCGGATTCCTGTAACAAGTCTGCAATCAATAGCAATTTCTCACAGAGACCACTGCATTTAGGTACCTGAGCATCTTTATTTCTAAATACATTTTGTCTGCAAATGACTTTTTAAATTAAATGTATCACCTCTGATGGTGGGTGAGGGGAGGAGAAGAAAAGCAAAAATTAGATGAATGGTACTTCATGAACAACTGAAGTTAACCGACACTGGCTCCCAAGAATTCATCTTAATCAATGTTATTGCCTCGACTCCCGTAAAAATGAGTGATTGGGACATATAAAATATGCTATTAACTTTTACCAAAAAATAAGCAGTTTAGATCATTTATTTCCATAAAACAGCACTAGGCATCATATGTCAAGCTGGTGCATTTTCTGTGTGACTGACTTTGGAGACTGAGTTGACAATCTAACTTCGAATTATTTGCACCCTCCTAGGTCTGTTACTGCTGGACATGGGACTTTCCCAGAGGAGTGTCAGAGAGAACGTTATGTAGGCTGACGGGATGCAGCTGAAAAAAGATCCACTGGGCTTTCTAATGCAGATGATGCACAAGGCTGAGAGGAGCCAAAGGGGATCGAAGGCTCCCGATTGGAAGGTTCAAGTGTGTTCCATCTGTTACTCCTCTAGCTTTCCATTAATGCTGCGTAAAGGCAAGCCGAGTCACAGCTGGTGAAAAGGTATCTGCTTGACAGGCCCAAGGCCCGACTCTCCTCTCCTCTGGCAGGGTCAGATGTTCACAGGGACTGTGCAAATGTCCACCTTCAATTTCAGGTCAAAATGCAGTTAAGCGCTCTTGAGTGGTCAGGGAATAAACATGACCTTGCTCAATCAGGTGGCCTTGGGTTTACATCCCAGCACGCCCTCTTCCTTGCTGGGGGGGGGGGGGGTGTCACGACGACATTAGTTAAACTAAATGTTAGTGTTCTTATCGGAAATAAAATGGAAATTTAATAATATAAATTCCAGTGCTAGAGTGAGATGGATCTGTGGGACTTAGGTAAGTATTACATTTCTTCTTCCACATTATCTACACTGTGTGTGGATGAAGAAAAGGAAATTAAATAGAGGCAGTTGGTTTTATGCTTTTGGTGATTTCAGAAATGGAAAATCCGCGCCAAAAAAAAGACCTCATCAAGACCTTTCAAAGTGCATTGTGTCTTACTTCCAGCCTATTTTTCTTAATGGTTTAAAAAGCATAGGTCTAGAACCAGACTGCCTAGATTGGAATTCCATTGCTACCACTAACTATCTGTGCAATCTTGGACAAGAAATTTAGCCTCTCTGTGCTTTATTTTCATGCTCCACAACATGGAGATGACAGTCATGACCTCACAGGGTTGGTAGGAGAATCAGATGAATTAATACCTATGTAAAGCACTTACGGTAGTTCTTGCTACTTAGTGTCATTTATTGTTGTTATTTTCAAAACTATTTTAATATTATTATCTCTACCATTCCTCCCCCTTGCCTAACTCCACACTTAGGTCATTTGCTCATTCCCACTGGGAAGGGGCTGTTTTGGAAAGGAAATAAGTCTCTTGTTGGTCTTTGATTTTCAAATGCCTCACTGTCGGAAATAGAAATGACTCAGAACAGAGTCAAAAATATGAATAAGGTTTCCTGCTGCAAGGCTAGAACAGTGTTCTTGAGGTGGAACAGAGAAGATAATGTAGGGAGAGAATGGTGTAGTAGACATTAGTGGGTATCTAGAACAAACCCTGCCACCTGACTTCACTGACCTTGTGTGGGCTGAGGACCAGTGGTGGAAGAAATGAAAGGAAACCCAAACATCTGTGGAATGCAAGAGCAGAGGAGACCTATGCTCCCTTTTAGGGTGGAATCCTTGGAAGAAGCAAGACTGAAAAAGGAGCAGCTCTGCTATGTATCCAAGCAGACAGGACTGGGAGAATTTCACAAGAAATCTCCATACCACAGCCTGGTCGAGACAATGTTTCCTTTGCATAGGACAGGGAGACCAAATAATCAATTAGAAGAAGCCAGAACTGAGGTGAGTTGAGGAGAAAAAGATGGGAGAGAGAGAATGACTCCTAGTGATCTCTGTGGACTGAAGTTCAATGATCATATGGCACAACGGATGTTTCAACAGATGTCAGCATGGACAGATGACACTGAGGACCACATGCCCCCTAATCCCAGACCACAGTGATACAGTAACTCCCCTGAACTTGGATGCAACTCAGGAAGAAAGACTGGGTAATCCTCTGAAATTAAATTTCCACTCGTTGGATTCTTAAAATAGAACGTAAACTGGGTTTCAGAAAATTTTTGAAAAAGTTCTTTCTCTTACACTGGAGTTTATGGACCAAGATTCATACCCGTTACATGTAAAAGGATTTAAATACTGTACAGTTTTAAACTGATGACTCGATGAGCTACCTATTTTTAATTTAAAGTGATTTTCTTAAATTCTAGACATCTCTGAGCCATCCACATGTGGAACTTAATCCCACCTATCGAAACACATTTTTAAAAACTTATTGTGTAATAGTCATATACACGTAAAGAGAAATATAACGAATCCCCACATTACCATTTCCCATCTTCAACAAATGTCAAATCAGAGTCATTCTTGTTCTTTCAACTCTCCCACATAACTCCACCCCACAAGCCTCTATATTATTTTGAGCCAAATCTCAGACATCATATTATTTCTTTTGTTTGGTAAGTATCTCCAATAACAAGGATTCCTTTAAAGAACATAATACCATTAATCTACATAGATATTCGTAATAATCCCTTAATTTCATTAAAAATCCAGTGTGTAATATTTCTAATTCTTTCATAAATGTATTTTTACATTTGTTTTTCCAAATCAAGATCCAAACAATTTCCATACATTGCATTTTATGGGTTTCTTGGGTCTTTTTAAACTTTAGCTTCACCTTTCTCTTTTGTTTTTCTTACAATTTATTTGTGAAGAAATCAAGCCATTTGTGCTGTTATTCAGCATTTCTCACATTCTGGATTTTGTCGATTGCCAACTCTATGGCAATATTTAACATGTCCCTCTAACACTGTATTTCCTATAAGCTGATAGTTATAACCAGAAGTTTGACCTGACTTAGGTCAGGGTTGATGCTTTGACAAAAAATACTTTATTGAAAGTATTTCATAATTCCAACAGGAGGCACACAGTGTCTGCTTTTCGTGATGTTAGTAGTCATTGATTATAATTACCTAGATACACTATTTTATTAGAAGTTTACAAAATGGTGATTTTCTAATTCTTTCTTCTTTCATTTGCTGGCTGGCATACTTTTAAAAAAATAAACCTGAAGATGTTTGGTTATCCTGAGGTTGTATAGGAAAAGCAGGAAGAGGGGCATCTGGGTGGCTCAGTCGGTCAAGCATCTGACTCTTGGTTTCGGGTCAGGTCATGATTTCAAAGTTGTGAGATCGAGCCCCAAGTCAGACTCTGCACTGAGTGTGGAGCCTGCTTAAGATTCTCTCTTTCCCCCTTGGTACACCTGGGTAGCTCTGTTGGTTAAGCATCTGCCTTCAGCTCAGGTCACGATCCCAGGGTTGTGGGATCAAATTCTGCATCATGCTCCTTTCTCAGTGGGAAGTCTGCTTCTCCCTCTGTCTGCCACTCCTCCTGCCTGTGCTCTCTCTGACAAATAAGTAAAATCTTAAAAAAAAGAATTCCGGAACACTGAAAAGAAATTTTAAAAAATTAAAAATTAAAAAAAAAAATTCAGAGTCCCTACCCCCCATACCCATGCACTTGCTCTCTCTGGCATCATCTCTCTCTCTCTCTCAAAAAAAAAAAAAAAAAAAAAAAAAAAAAAAAAAAAAAAAAAAAAAAGTAGTATATTTGATTCTTTCTCTATTTACCAGTTTTCAGAGAAAAGAGAATTGGTTCTTTATCATATTGCAAAGTTTCCAGGAACTTTTTTTTCCTTTTAAAATATATGTTACATTGTTGTTGTTGTTTTCACATTTTTGATGTATGTTAATCCATGAATTTACTATTCTTATGGATGCTTCATGTTGGTCCAGTGAGAGTCTCTTCACATTAGCTTCTGAGTCCTTTTGGCATGACCTCACTAGTTTCTGGTAGCTTCCTTATTTTCTGAAGTAAGGTGTTTCAAGCTCATCTTGTATATTTCCTGTCACAGACCTGGAAGCAGCTATTTTTCCAAACAGCCCTGCTTCCTCTAGTAGAAAAAGATATTTATGTAACATAATTTGGATGCTGGTGGTACTTTGTGCTATTGGATTCATTATTACTTCTAAGTCTTTCCAGTGAACAATGCTCTATGTCATAAATATGTACTGATATTTCCAATTATAAATTATAGGAGTTTAATGGGAATTCTTTGATTTTTTTCATTTTTTTAATTTAAATTAAATTAACATATTGTATATTATTAGTTTCAGAGGTAGAGTTCAGTGATTCATCAGTCTTATATAATACCTAGTGCTCATTATATCCTCCTTAATGTCCATTGCCCACTTACTCCATCCCCCTACAACCTGCAACCCTTCAGCAGCCCTGTTTGTTTCTTATAATTAAGAGTCTCTTATGGTTTTTCTCCTTCTTGGATTTCATCTTGTTTTATTTTTCCCTCCCTTCCCCTATGATCCTCTGTTTTGTTCCTTAAATTCCACATGAGTGAGACATATGAGGATTGTCTTTCTCTGACCGACTTATTTCACTTAGCATAATATCCTCTAGTTCCATCCATGTCATTACAAATGGCAAGATTTCTTTTTTTTTTTTTGATGGCTGCATAATATTGCATTGTATATATGTACCACATCTTCTTTATCCATTCATCTGTTGATGGACATCAAGGCTCTTTCCATAGTTTGGCTATTATGGACACTGTTGCTATAAACATTGGGGTGCAGGTGTCCCTTCAGATCACTAGATTTATACCTTTGGGGTAAATACCTAATAGTGCAATTAGTGGATCATATGGTAGCTCTATTTTCAACCTTTTGAGGAACCTCCATACTGTTTTCCAGAGTGGCTGCACCAGCTTGCATTCCCACCAAGAATGTAGGAGGGTTCCCCTTTCTCCTCATCCTTGCCAACACCTGTCGTTTCCTGACTTGTTAATTTTAGCCGTTCTGACTGGTGTGAGGTGGTATCTCATTGTGGCTTTTATTTGCATGACATTCTTTGATTTTATATATTTTCCTCCTATACTAAAAATCTTATGTCCTAATGACAATGATTATGTTAAAGATTATTGCTTTATAATATCATATTAACTGTATATATAATACATTATGTGCACAATAGCTTCAGAATAACAGTATCAATATAATGACTCAAAAGATTACTACACAGAACAGTTTTGGATTTTCTTTTCTTTTTTTTTTTTTTAAGATTTTATTTATTTATTTGACAGAGACAGAGATCACAAGTAGGCAGAGAGGCAGAAAGAGACAGAAGGAAGCAGGCTCCCTGCTGAGCAGAGAGCCCGATGCGGGGCTCGATCCTAGGACCCTGGGATCATGACCTGAGCTGAAGGTAGAGGCTTTAACCCACTGAGCCACCCAGGCGCCCCTGGATTTTCTTTTTACAGTTTTGGTGCATTCATTCATTCATTCATTCATTTACTGTACATGCCACTAAGGATGTATAGACAAATTGCTTTGTTTTAAATCACTTGAAAATGCTCCTCTCTATAGGATTATGCCAACAAATTTATACCAAGTTTTTAAGAAAAATTTTTTCTGTTTCTTGGGGATTTTTTTCTTTTTTTCAAATTTATTTTTCTTTATAATTGTGGAAACAAGTTTATTCAGAGAAATTTAGCTTCTTACCTCACCCTTTTTCTTGTTCGCTCTCTATGCTTCACTTTCCAATTTCATCTTTACATGATCAATATGATAACAAAGAACTGATTTAACGCATAGAAAGTGAACAGAAAGTGAACTATATTTTAAATAGTCAGTAAATGGCAGCTATCATCATGGATAAGGGTTATGACTAGTTATTGTCTCTGAATATGTCAAATTTGAACACTCTCCACTATAATCTCTTGAGTGGTAACTTTTGGTCTTGATTGAACACTAATTTTATATGTCTAAGTAATCTAAAACTGCTTCTTCAGAAACATTAAGGTTCTACTTCAGTGCAGGTGTATTATGGCTTTCCACTGGTGACTTAAATAAAGTGGGCAGGAAAACTCTAAAAAGTAAAAAAGTCCAAGCTCTGATGTTAGAAAATCCTGGAGGCATCTGGGTGGCTCAGTGAGTTAAACGTCTGACTTTTCATTTTGGGACAAGTCATGATCTCAGGGTCGTGAGATCAAGCCCCCGTCAGGCGCCACCCTCAGCATACAGTCTGCTTGAGATTCTCTCTCTCCCTCTCCCTCTCTCCCCACTCCGCATGCATAAATGCATAAATGCATAAATAAATAAATAAATAAATAAATAAATAAATAAATAAAATCTTGAAAGAAAGGAAGAAAGAAAGAAAATCAATCCTGGATTCAAATCTCAGATTAGCTATTCACTAGCTATTTTGTTGGATAAATCTCTTATCCTCTCTGAACCTTAATTTCCCACATATATAATGGTGGTGATAATATCCATTGTCATTATTGCAAGAATTTAACAAACTGATATATGGAAAGCAAACTACACAGTACCTGGTGTATACTGGTGTTCAAGAAAAGTTCATTCCATTTTCTCTTTTTAACTTAATCTATACTATAACTTTTAAACTTATCTATACTGTAATCTATACTATAATCCCAGCTATAATTGAAAGCAAATACATTTTTCTTTGATCAGCATTTACCACATTTATGCCTATTCCAGCTTTCATCCATTTTCATGCTAGAGCACACCTCCAGATTTGCTCTTCACCCTTCTCCACTCTGCTCTTTGCCTGTAGACTTTCCTGCCAGGACCCTGACTGATACAATTTCTAACCAAGAAAATACCAATGAGATTGATAGTCTAACGGGCATATTTTTTTTTTAAAGATTTTATTTATTTATTTGACAGAGAGAGATCACAAGCAGGCAGAGAGGCAGGCAGAGAGACAGGAGGAAGCAGGCTCCCTGCTGAGCAGAATGCCCGATGCGGGGCTCGATCCCAGGACTCCGAGATCATGACCTGAGCCGAAGGCAGCGGCTTAACCCACTGAGCCACCCAGGCGCCCCTAACGGGCATATTTTTGCCTCAATTCTTTCAGTTATTCTGAAGTCTTAAACCCACATAAATTTAAATTATTGAAAGGCAAAATACCTAGACTTCAGTAAATTATTCCAAATAGCAACTCACTCAGTGAGTTTTGCTGTAACCTCTATGCCCTCAGCTTTTAACCAAGGGTCAATACAGGAAACGGTCATGTGCTGTCTCCATTCCTGCATCCTCAGTAAGTGTACCATTGAAAACAGCATCCATTATTGTGGCCAATATCTCTGACATGGTGACATGGAAAGAGCACAAGATTTGGAGATAAAAGATACAGGTTGTAACTCTTGGTCTGTAACTTACTAGCCACAAAACCATATATTTTTTTTTTCTGAGCTTTGGTCTACTTTTCTGTTAAATGAGAGGCAAATACTGACAGACTTGTATTAATAAAAAAAGGAGAATGCTTTTTAAAGAGCTCCATAAATATTCATGTATAGTATGAGTATATGAAATTTCTTCAAAAATTTAGCACAAAGGTTTTCTTTACTAAAGAAGTGCTGTGCTATCTTTATTCTGTTGAAAAGGAGTATATGACTCACTGTGATTTAATTTTTTGCTGTAATTTCCTTACAAGGAATGAACAATTAACTGTAATGTCTCATTATAATGAGCATGTTTTACTAGTATTTGTATACATATTTTTACTTCCCTGTACATGATTTTTATTTATTCGTACTTTGATGATACTATGGTAGATGTGTGTTATATTTTAAGGTACATCAAATTATTTTTTTGGAAGATGATAAGACCTATACAAACAAACAAGCCAATATAATTTTTCAAAAAGAACAATTTGGGGTGCCTGGGTAGCTCAGTGGGTTAGGCCTCTGCCTTCGGCTTAGGTCACGATCTCAAGGTCCTGGGATCGGGCCCCGCATCAGGATCTCTGCTCAGTGGGGATCCTGCTTCCCCCTCTCTCTCTGCTTCCCTCTCTGCCTACTTGTGACCTCTCTCTCTCTGTCAAATAAATAAATAAAATCTTAAAAAAAATTAAAAAAGAACAATTTGTCTACAAATATACTACCTCTTGGGTGAAAGACTCTCATTCATCTATTTGCAAACTTGCTCTTTAATTCTGCACCCAAACAGTGTTTAGTGATGGTTCCAACCTCCTATGTTCATGATTATCTAAAAATCAGCAAGACTCACGTCTGCCTACCTATAAAAAGATACTAATAGGCACACTATATTGTGTATAGCAATCCATATACTATGGTTTCTTGACAAAAGGATAGGAGGAAGATAGGAGAAGAAAAGGAAGAAGAGAGGAAGGAAGAGGAGGAGGACATTACCTTCTTCCTAGGAGTTCTGCACCCATTTCAACATTTTCTCAGTGTTCCTTTCCTCATAAGGATCAAGAATCATTCCCATCAGTATAACACCTCTGCCCATCAGTGTTCTTTTATTAGTTCCTGTCCACCATAAGACTTTGTTCTTGAATATTCTGTTCTTATTCCAAGAGAAGGTCACTCAATTCAGATCCCTCCCAACCAATCACCATTACTTTCAGGAGACCACATCCTTTCTCCAAGCCAAATCCAGGTCTTATGAGACACCATCCCCTGATTTGTGAATCAACAGGGCAGGAGCCAGAAAATAAGCTTTATCTGTTAGAATAAAGTGAAATTCTTGAACTATAAAACCTTACCTTATTTAAGGCAAAAGAAAAATTTAGGTAAAGAACAAGTATAAATGTGTGTATTGTGAAAAAGGAAACCACACTTGAGACAGTTGTAAGTCCAAGTGGAGATGGTTAGATTTTTAAATATACTCTTCAGGCCAAACAAAGATCTTATTTGTATATGACCAAGTATGATTTACCAAGGAAGGGGGCTCACTGTCCCATCTGAAACATCCTTTTCAAAGACACCTGCAGTACTATTATGCTATGTAAAGCACCAGGTCATTAAGGGCTCTGTCAATCAAGTGACTGATTCCTCCAGATACGGCTAGTGAATAAAGAAGGCGCTTCTCAGTTTCAGACTGAAAGTCACACTCCACCTGCTCCAAGCCCTCGGGTTTTGAGAAAAGGAAAAGTTACCCTAATCTATTTCCATGCTAAAAGAAACATTTGGTTCTTAAAGGCAGACTTTAGGAATTCTTTTGTCCAAGCAGAAGCTGATTCTTCAAGAATATCTGAAAACACTTCTGGATTCCTTTATCTCTTCACCATAGGATGATTTGGGGTAGCTAAGTGTGGTAACCTGTACCACATTTAACAACAAACAAACAAAAACTCTTATGTTTCTGAAACTGCAACCAAATAACCAAATCTTAGAAAATTTCTGGTTATTTGCATCCAGTTTCTCATCCCCAACGTGTATTGTAAACATTTTCAGACAACAGAACTGAAAGAATCCTACCATGAACACCTATATACCAATCACCTAGACTACATCATTATTCTTTACTAGACTTGCATTTATTACATACCTTTCTGTTCACACTTCTATGCATACATCATCCTATCTAAGACATTTCAAAGCAAATTGAAGACACCTCTTTCCCTCTAAATACTTCACCATGCATATCATTAACTAGAGTTCAATATTTGTTTGATAGTTATTTTCTTTGGATGTAAAATTGCCATACTATTAACTGTACAAATTGTGGAGTTTTTATAATGCACATATCTGTTGTAACCTAGGAGACTATTAAGATACAAAATATTACCATAACCTCAGAAAATTCTCACTTTCTCTTTTCCAGTCTATCCTCCTACCCTTATTCTGATTTTTTTTTCCCAGCATAAAGTAGATTTCCTGTTCTAGAATATAAATAGAATCATCAGTATGTATCCTTCATATAAAACCCCTTTCACTTAGCATAATGTTTTGGAAATTTATCCAAATGGATGCATACACATATCAGTAAGTTCTTCCACTTCATTGTTGAGTATTATGCCATTGGATGAAGATAGTAATTTACTTATCCCTTCTCTTATTGCCTGACATCTGGGACAAACATTCTTGTACAAGTTTCTCTTAATGTATTTTGGGTAAATAAATAAGGTTGGGATCACGGAGTCTTAACTATAAATCACTGCATTTTTTTTTGTAATTGCCCTAGGATGACAATATTCATTCTTAATTTTTCAGTCTACTGTAGAAAATTGTCAACTGTAAAAATCCATTTAGTCCCCTTGATCCTTTAGGCTATAGTTATCATAAACATTACCTCTATATATGCTATACAATCTGTGAAACAATGTTATGAGCTTTGCTTTAATTATTCATATATTTTGATCACATATATTTTTGTCACAGGATACAAAATAAGCATACAGAAATTGGTTGTATTACTATTCATTAATAATGAGCCATCAGAAGGATAAATTATGAAAATAATTTACAATTGCATCAAAAAGAATAAAATGCCTAGAACTAAATTTAACCAAATTGGAGAAAAAAATTGCACTCTGAAAACTATAAGGCACTGATGAAAGAATTGAAGATAAGATAAATAGATGGAAAGATATTTTGTGCTTATGAATTGGAAAAATTAATATTGTTAAAATGTCCATACTACACAAGCAATCTAGAAATTCAAGGCAATCTGCATGAAAATACTAACAGCAGTTTTTCACAGAACTAAAACAAAGAATCCTAAAATTTGTGTGGAATCACAAGAGACTCCAAATAGTCAAAGCAATCTTGAGCGAGAAAAAGCCAGAGGTATCACTGCTTCCTGATTTCATACTATACTACAAAGCTACAATAATCAAAACAGTACAGTACTGGCACAAAACAGATATACAGATCACTGGACTAGTATAGAGAGTCCTGATATAAATTCATATATGTGTGGTCAATTAATCAATGACAAAAGAGGCAAGAACACACAATGGGAAAAACAGTCCTTTCAATAAATGGTGCCAGGAAAAATGGAGAGCTATATGCAAAAGAACAAAACTGGACCAATATCTTACCTCATATACAAAAATAAATTCAAATTAAAGACCTGAATATAAGACCTGAAACCATAAAACTCCAAGAAGAAAGTAGTATCTTTGATACTGGTCTTAGCAATATTTTTTTTGGACAAGTCTCATCAGGCAAGGGCAACAAAAGCTAAAATAAACAAATTAGATTACAACCTAAAGCTTTTGCACAGCAAACTAAATCATTAACAAAACAAAAAGGTGCGGCATCTGGGTGGCTCAGTGGGCTAAGTTTCTGCCTTCGGCTCAGGTCATGATCCCAGGCTCTCTGCTCAGCAGGGGGCCTGAAAAAACAAACAAAAAAACCCCAAAAAGGCAACTTACTGAATGGGAGAAAATATTTGCAAATGATCTATTAGATAAGGGGTTACTATCCAAAATATATAAAGAACTCACACAATTTATGAAAACAAACAACTCAATTAAAAAATGGGCAGAGGACTTGACTAGACATTTTTCCAAAGAAAACATACAAATGGCTAAGAGGAATGTGAAAAGATTCTCAACATCACTAATCATCAGGGATGACAAATCAAAACCATGATGAGCTATCACCTCACACCTGTCAGACTGGCATTACCAAAAAGCCAAAAGATAGTAAGTGTTGGCAAGGATGTAAAGAAAAGGGAACACTCATGCACTGTTGATGGGAATGCAAACTGGTGCAGCCACAATGAAAAACAGTATGAGGAGTCCTCAAAATATTAAAAACAAATGTACCATAGCATCCAGCAATTCCATATTTTGGCATTTATCCAAAGAAAACAAAAACATTACTATGAAGAGATATGCATCCCTATGTTTGTTGCCACATTATTTACAATAGCCAAAATATGGACGTAATCTAAGTGTCCATCACTAGAAGAATGAATAAAGAAGATGTGAGATATATATATATATATATAATGGAATATCACTCAACCATAAAAAAGGAATGAAAGCTTGCCATTTGTAACAAATGGGTAGACCTAGAGGGTGTTACACCAAGTGAAAACCAAAACAAATGCATGAACACAACAAAACAGAAACAGGACTCACGGATATAGGAAACAAACTATTGATTACCACAGTAGAGAGGACTTAGGAGGGTGGTCAATACAGATGAAAAGGATTAAGAGTACAAACTCCCAGTTATAAAATAAATAAAGCATGATGTAATATATAGCATGAGCAATATAGTCAATAATATTGTGATAACTTTGTATGGTGACAGATGGTAACTAGCCATATCATGGGAATCATTTTTGTAATGTATAAAAATATTTGATTGACAATAATATATACCCCAAACTATGTCAATCATATAAACAAATATATATATATATATGTACATATATATATAAAAAGAGATTAAGAGAAAAAAATGAAATTTTATATTTAACCCCATATTTATCATTCCCAGTAATTTTCACTCCTCTTTGATATTTTAATAGAAAAATTAATGTACACATCCCTAAAATACTTTCTAGATATTTAGTATCTACTGTATGTGACCAATAAAGAAAACATATTTCCATGAGAAATTCCATATGACCCCACAGTAAGATCCATGTGCTATAGCTGCTTCCAAATATTTGAAAAATTTGGTTCCAATGGGATAATAATAAATTTATCTCCCTGTGATGCCTCATTTCATGTGTCAGTTTGGCTAGGCTATAATAGTTATTCAATTAGACACTAACGTAGGTGTTGCTGTAAAAATATTTTGCAGATGTGGGGCACCTGGGTGGGAAACTGGCTAAGCATCTGATTCTTGACTTTGGCTCAGGTCATAATCTCTGGCTACTGGGATCCAGCTCCATGTCAGGCTCTGCCTTCAGCATGGAGTCTGCTTGAGATTTTCTCTCCCTCTCCCTCTATCCTTCCCATTCATGCCCTCACTCTCTAAAATAAATAATTAAATCTTTAAAAAATATTTTGATGATGTGGTTAATATCTACAATCAGTTGACTTTAACTAAAGGAGATTATCTTTGATAATCTGGATGCACTTCATTCATCAGAGGAAACCATTATGAGCAAAACTGAGGTTTCACTGAAGAAAAAAGAAATTCTACCTATGAACTACAAATTCAGCTCCTGCCCAGGGTTTTCTAGCCTGCCAACCTATCCTAAAAATTTAACAAAATTTGTAATTTAAAAATTACAAATATATAAAAATATAAATATTTTTATAAGTAAATATTATATATATTTATTATAATTATCAAATATATTATTTTTATATATTTTATATGTGTTATAAAAATATATTTTCATATTTATATATAAATATAAAATATTTATATAAATATATATTGTTTATATTTATATATATTTATAGGTCTATTTCATATACATATAAACATATTTATATTTTTTAACATTTATTATATATTATAAATATGTATATGTATATACATATACACATAAATATATGTGTATGTTATAAAATTATTATATATAATAAAATATATTTTATAATATATAATATATAATTATATATTATATATTTCATAATATCATATTATATATAATATATTATATTATAATTATATAATTTTATATGATAAATATATAAAATATATTTTATAATTATAAATTATAAAATATATTTTATATATTTATTATTATTAAATATATATTTATATATGTGTGTGTGTGTATATACACACACACACACATACAGGAGGGAGCCATTATTTTTGGCTGTAGATATTGAGAAAAGTTTCCAAGAAAGGTTATATTGGGACTTGATGGGTTTTGAAAGTTGTAGAGGTGTTCTCCAAGCAAAAGACAGTAGAATGACAATTTATAACTAGGTACTGACATATGTAAGAAGACAAAAGTGTGTGAAAAAACCCTGTGTATTAGGGAAAGGTCACTACAATGTGGCTGAAACATAACGGCAGGATGAAAAGTGGCAAGAAATAAGACTGAATGATAGATTAAAACTTGGTCATAAACTGCCTCAAAGGTCCTGCTAAGGATTTTAATTTTTTTCCCAGAGTTATTAGGAAACCCTAGAAGACCTTGGAGTAGGGTGATGGCATGACCAGATCTGTGTAAATGCGTAATAGTTTCACAGGGGCAGAACAAAGGGTAGAGATATCAGCCATGGTCATCACCGTGCATGGGTTTGTAGTTTTATCTGGACAGTTCTTACTTTCCCTCTAGATTCAGTTTCAAGCCCTTTTGACCAGTTGGGTCTTCAATTAAAGCTCATCTTCTCCATCTTTTAGAAATGCAGGGCTATAGGTTGAGCCCAGAGAAACCAACAAAACTGGATGAATGTTGTTCAGGTTAGGTTTAAATAGCAAGCAGAGGCAGTCTGAGGCAGACAGGTCCCAAAGGTAGGTCTGGGGAAGGAATTTCCAGCATTTGGATAGGTCAGGGCATCAGACATAATGATGTTTGCAGCAAGTCACACAAAAGTAACCTCTGATCCTAGAGCAAAGGCTATTCACTTCCTGCCCTCTGTTATGTTCCCTGATCTGTATGGTGAGAACATGGTTCTGGGGAATGTGTCCTCATCAGAATTTCTAAATTGCACTTTGCCTTTTATTAAGAAAGGTATAGAGTTACCAGGTCTTCCAGGTGGTTCTTACATTATTCATGCCTCCACAGAGCATCCTAGATGACTCCAAGGCTGCGGAAATTATGCCTGAGAAGAAAGAAACAGGGAAGAACACCTACCCTTCTGTAAGTTATCAGACAATTATTACATAGCCCAAATAAGAGTTAGTGTGAAGTGGTAAAACAAGAACAGTTTGGAAGTGGGACAGCACAGGAAGAAATTAAATGGACTTCCACAGGAAGCATCCAAGTTTCAATATTATTGCCAATGAGAGGAATGAAGAAGGTATCAAATTTTATCTTGAGTTCCAATGAGGCATTATTCTTCCTACTGAAAACATCATAACCCCTCCAAGACAGATAAGGTACAATTGCTTAATGAGTGAAGAACAGACATTAGAAGACATACATTGTAGATAACATGAAAGCATAGAAATCAACTGATAAGGTTTGCATTCAAAGTGAGCATTGAATGAAGGCTTAAGCAAAGTTTGATAAAGAGATGGACATTTCACAGTTGAATGGCAAAGGAGAAGAACAGCAAAGGGCAGATGGAAGATAAAGTGAAGAAAGTTGACCATGTTAGCAGAAGACTCAGTGCTCACAGATGAAGCCTCCTGTCTCTGTGCTAGTGGGAAGCTTCATCTGGCCCAAAGCCCAGTCTCTGACCTTGAAAGGTTGGTTATTCCTGCACCAGTCATTAGAACAGGCTGCCAGCACTGCCAGACCTCAAAGGCTACTACTTTGCGCCAATGTTCTCTGGGACTCTGCAGCACATTTTACCAGCTTCCCTTCAGTGGTTGTCGTCCAAAACATAAAGCCCAATAGTCATCTCTGTTTATTCATATTTGCATCTCCCTACTGCTCATTTTCTTAGTCCTGGTCCGAATCTTATTGTTCTTTTGTCTTTCAAACATTCCCAGTAAGACCTCTGGAACCCTTCATTATAAACAAATTCTTTCATATTAACCTTATCATATATTAATCCTTCTACCTCTCCACCCTGGAAATACAGTTTTCCTATCAGCTGTCCCAAATGAAAGCTGTTCATTCTGTCACATTTTACCTTGTTTAATGTCAGGAGGTAGGTCTGATGCTTTCTTTGATTCCCTATGCTCATTACAGACTTTTGTTCATCCACATTCTTTTAAAAACTCTTGTCCCTACATTCTCTATCCTCACCCATCACTGTCTCCCATTGGCTTCATGGTCCCTTCCCTTCATTGAATGAAGATTCTAGAACTATATCAACCTCTATACCGCAAGAGTGCCTTTAATTTCTATACTGATGAGCCATCTAGCATCTAACACCATGAGCCATTGTGGCCTTCATCTCCACTCTATTCCACTCCAATCCAGTCATTCACTCTTGTGGCCACTCCTTAGAGCTTATCATCACTTGGAATATTTCCTCCTTTGAAATACTAAGCTCCAGTACCTCATATAAACCACCTTCCAGATCCCTCAATATCATATTCCCATCTTAAATGTCCTTCAACATGCTTGGTGCTTAAAAGTTTTCATTTCTTCTCATTCTATCAGCTGCATTCTACCCTCACATCTTTTTCTTCCAACCATGGTCCCATAATGGACCATGGAACTACTTGCTCATTAGTACTCATAGTTACCCCCATTATTTCCACTTTATCTAACATAAACCTAACTTTAATTTAGCATAATTTTTCATTTTCCCCCACTTCTATATTGGAATTGTTTAGAGCTTCTAGAAAAACCAAGCAACCACGAAGACTGATGACTCTATAATAAACTCATGCTATCTAAATTGAACCAAGTATGGTTCATGGGTCTCTTTATCAGCTCTTGGTTATCTCCCCTTTCTGTCTCTAGGATGCTCTTTCAAACCTTCACTGGTCTCAAGTGCTCTACTCAGTGCCCACTATCTTCATTCTCGCAATGATCTTGTGCCTTTTAAGAGTTCTAGAAAACTAAGTCTTTTCAATTCCTCTACTTACCTTACCCAAATTCACACCAACTGCTCTCCTACAGTGTAAGAGATAGCTGTCCTTCATCTTGACCACAGCCAATCCCTCATCTGAGTTCTGAGTACATACCCCCTCTCCCTCAGCTTGCACTTGAATTTTTCCTCATCCTACTTCCCTCCTGAATTCCTGAATTCTTCATCCAGGGCCAATAAATATTTCCAAGTTTTTCTCGTCTTAAAAAAATGAGAATATCTCTTCAATCTTACATATCCTTCTAGTGACTGTCCAATCTGTCTCTTCCTCTTCTGAATCCAAACCTCTGAAACCCCTCTAAAGAGCAGTCTATACTCACTACTGCACTCTCTGATATCTTTGAACTGTCAAACACTTTGAATGTTTATCAGTAACTCCATAATGTGTATGCGTGTGTATGTGTGTGTGTGTCTCCTACCCACACTTCTTCACAAAGCTACAAATTAATACCCAGCCTTCTATTGGAAAACTCCTTCAGCATGTTCCACAAGCACCGTAATGTCAACAGTGTGAAATTGAGCTTATCAATTCTCTGTTTGAACCAGATCTTTCTTCAGTTTTGCCCATCACAGATGTTGGCATTGCCATTCATCCAGTCACTGAAAACTAAAACTTAGGAGGCATTTTGATTAACCTAAAATCAAGACATGCCAACTTTATATCCCCAATATTTCTAAGATATTTCTTTTTTTTCCATTTCTTTTTTTTTTTGATGTTCAAAGACTTTTTTTTTATTTTTTTAAATTTTTTTTATTAATTTTTTTATAAACATATATTTTTATCCCCAGGGGTACAGGTCTGTGAATCACCAGGTTTATACACTTCACAGCACTCACCATAGCACATACCCTCCCCAGTGTCCATAATCCCACCCTCCTCCCAACCACCCTCCCCGCATCAACCCTCAGTTTGTTTTGTGAGATTAAGAGTCACTTATGGTTTGTCTTTCTTTTCCATTTCTAATAGCTAGTCGAGTTTGTATCCTCATTATCTTTCACCTATTACACTCAGACAGTCCATCTGTGGTTTTCTTGTGTCCAATCTTGCCTGCCAATCTCCATACTACAGAATGACCTTCCTGAAAATACAGATGAGATAATGCCACTTCTCTGATTAAACTCTTCAGTAGTTCCTCATTTCCTATAGATAACATCTACCACATCCTTCACGATCTAGCCCTCTAACAGAATCTACACCCCCCATACTTCTAGCTTAGTACTTTATCATTCAACAACATGAAATGCTTATATCTCCCTTTACACAATGTTATTTCTCTGACTTTGATTCTTTAATTACACTGAACTCTCTGCTGAAATGCTTCTGCCTAACACTTGTCTTTGCCTAACCACTTTGAAACTTTTTTAAAAATTTAATTTAATTTAGTTTAGTTTCTCTTCAGTGTTCCAGAATTCATGTTTATGCACCGCACTCAGTGCCCCATGCAATACATGACCTCCATAATACCACAAGGCTCACCCAACCTCCCATCTCCCTCCCCTCCAAAACTCTCAGTTTGTTTCTCAGAGTCCACAGTCTCTCATGACTTGTCTCTCCTTCCAATTTCCCCCAACTCACTTCTCCTTTGATAAACTCGAAATGGATAAAAGACCTCAATGTGAGGCAGGAATCTATCAAAATCCTAGAGGAGAACATAGGCAGTAACCTCTTCGACATTGGCCACAGCAACTTCTTTCAAGATATGTCTCCAAAGGCAAAGGAAATAAAAGCAAAAATGAACTTTTGGGACTTCATCAAGATCAAAAGCTTCTGCACAGCAAAGGAAACAGTCAAAAAACAAAGAGGCTACCCACGGAATGGGAGAAGATATTCACAAATGACACTACAGACAAAGGGCTAATATCCAAGATCTATAAAGATCTCCTCAAACTCAACACACACAAAACAGATAATCACATCAAAAAAATGGGCAGAAGACATAAACAGAGACTTCTCCAAAGAAGACATGCAAATGGCTAACAGACACATGAAAAAATATTCATCATCATTAGCCATCAGGAAAATTCAAATCAAAACCACATTGAGATATCACCTTACACCAGTTAGAATGGCCAAAATTAACAAGACAGGAAACAACAAGTGTTGAAGAGGATGTGGAGAAAGGGAAACCCTCTTACACTGTTGTTTGGCATGCAAGTTGGTGCAGTCACTTTGGGAAACAGTGTGGAGACTCCTTAAGAAATTAAAAATAGTTACCCTATGGCCCTGCAATTACACTACTGGGAATTTACCCCAAAGATACAGACATAGTGAAAAGAAGAGCCACCTGCACCCCAATGTTCATAGCAGCAATGGCCACAGTTGCCAAACTGTGTAAAGAACCAAGATGCCCTTTAACAGACGAATGGATAAAGATATGGTCTGCATATACAATGAAGTATTATGCCTCCATCAGAAAGGATGAATACCCAACTTTTGTATCAACATGGATGGGACTAGAAGAGATTACGCTGAGTGAAATAAGTCAAGCAGAGAGAGTCAATTATCATATGGTTTCACTTACTTGTGGAACACTTTGAAAATTCTAATCCCAAATTCTATATTATTCCCCTTAGGATGTATTTCCAGGTAACTTATTCTTTGTATTTTCATGTATCTTATACACATTTCCACTAAAATGGCCATGGCCAACATTACTAAAGAGCTCTACCTTGTTAAATTCAGCAATCAATTATTTATCATCATTTTCCTTAAACTCTGCAGCTTTTAGAAAAGATAAACACTGCTTTTTTTTTTTTTTAAATACCTTCTCTTGGCTTCTGAAATATCAGTCGTTTGTTTTTCTTCTTACAACTGGCTAATGCCTCTTGGTTTCTTTTGTAGGTCACTCCTCCACGCCTCCAGTATAAATGTTGGAATGCCTCAGAGTTCAATCTTCAGCTCTCTTTTCTTCTACATCTATTCTTTTTAACATTATCATTCATAATATTTAAATACCAAGTATAAGTGGTAAATCTCATACTGTATCTCCTGTGTTGACCTCTCCCCGGGCTTCAGACCTGGATATTTTATTACCAGCTAAAATTTAAAAGGTTCCTCCAGTACTGTATTCACTGGTTCCTCAAGTATTCTATTCATAATCTCCTTCCTTCTCTAGTCTTACCTAAGACAGCGGCGACACTATCCACCATTAGCTTGGCCCCAAATCTAGGAGTCATATTTGGATATTCCATTTCTCCTATTATTGTCTCCAAATACATCTTAAATCTGACCACTGAACATTATCTCCACTGCCACACACCAGCCCTAGACACCATCCTCTTTCACTTGTAATGGCCTGTCTCCCTATTTCCATCTTGGCCCCTCTTGTCTGTCTGTCTTGCCTCAAGTCTATCTGCCTTGCATAAAGTTAAATTATACCATACATTAAATCCTTGCATAAAACCCTCTAGTAGCTTCTAATTACATTTAGAATAAAAATCAAACTCATTAACCATGACCTACAAAATCCCAGTAATCTGGCCCCTGCCTCTCTCCTCAACCTCATTCATTCCACCAGTTCTCTCATTTGTTAAACCTGAACTTCATTAGACTTCCCTCTATTCTTTTCCTCTCTTCTTCTGTATCTGACCACCATAACTGGTTTTCATGTTTCTTCTTCCTGGCATGTTTTTTCCTGCTTATCATTGTATTCCTATCCTAACCACTCTTTCTAAAATAACTCAAACTTCTACTCTGTTCACTCTCTAGCCACTTATCACTTTCTCCCCCCCCCCCTTTTTGTATAACATCACTCTCTGAAATAATATCTAATCATATATATGTTTCTTTATTTAATTAGTATAAGAACTATGTAAGCAGGGCCTCTATCTCTCTGGTCACTGCTATACCCCAGGGTCCAATACAGTGCCTGCAATACATATTGGAGGCATATATGTTTTCCCTTCTGCCCTATCTCACAATAGAGGATGAACTTCTTGAAGTTACCCTAGGGATTTCTAGCACAATGCCTTGCACATAAGTGTTGTTAAAAACATTTATTAAATGAATAAATAAATGAGTAAATTAATGAACTAGTGAATGAATGAACACACCAACATAGTTAAATTAAGGCTTGCTACACTAGCTTAATATTTTCACTTGTTCCTTGAAGAAAAAAAATTGAGACTTTATACTAACACTATGTTATATAAGGCATATTTTATGTTAAGTATCCCCAAGTCATCTGTGAATTATCTTTACACAGTTCTCACTCCACAGTGGGGATTCAATCATGTTCAACTAATCCTTTTGTTAATCTGCTGGAAGAATCTGAGTTAGAAAACCTTTGCTGGCACAGGAACAGAGAGACGTCTGGTCTGGGAGGTTTAAGTCTTGCTTTGGTTACTCTGGGGCCCAGAGGTGAGCAAACAGATAAATATCCTCCTTATAGAAAGCTGGGCTATGCCCATGCCTGCCAGGGGTGTCATGTCTTACAATTTCACTGAAATTATCCACTTATGAGTCCCATGAGACAATCATATTTTTGCTATTTATTTTCCTCTGGTTGGTGCTCTTTAGTCAAAAGACCAACTATATGCAACCACTGTGGTGGTTCCACACCCATCAGAGAGGTTATCTAAGGAGATATAACTTGGAGAAAAAGAAAGAATTTGGCATCTAGGCCCATTTGTTGGATAGGGGAAAGCAGTGGAAACATACTGGAATCATTGCCAGGAAAACCCCATTTTCCATAATCAACAAGTTGACCAAGAGATTGGCTTGGGTTTACTAGAGCACTCTAATTTCACAAGAATTTGCTTCCTAATTAGTCTGAAGGGGAAGAAAGAGAGTTGTCTTCAGAGCCCCTGGCAAGTCTTTTGTCCACACCATGCCTGCTTATGAACTAGAGTGATTTCATCATTTTGTGGATTTTGCCCAAGTGGAAAAAGGCAGGGCTGAAAGGGGGAGAGCCTAGATGTGTGGATGTGAACAAGTTGCTAATTAGCAGATCCTTCAGTAGTCTTCTATCCCCACTGGAGGCAGTCCCATTCTTCCAGATCCAGTTCCAAAAGTCTTAGAGTTATCCTTGGCTCCTCTCTCTCTCATACTCCCCATCCCATCCATCTGTAAATGCTGTCAGGTCTACCTTTCAAATACATCATAAATCCAACCACTTCTCACTTAGACAGCCACTGCTCAAGTCTAAGTCACCGTCCTGTCTTACCTAGGTTATTGTAAAAGCTTTCTACACATTTTCTATGCTTTTAGCAGCCAGAGCGACCTTTTTCAAACATAAGTCAGATCATGTCACTCTTCTTAAAACCCTCCAGTGGCTTGCATCCCACCCAGAATAAAAGCCAACATCTTTACAATAGTCTATGAGGTTCTGCCTGATCAGGCCCCTATACTCTCTTTGATCTCACCTCCTATTGGTCTCTTACTCATTCACTTCACTACCACCACTCTGCCCCCTTGTTGTTTTTCAAACACCTCAGCCATACTCCTACCTCAGGGCTTTTGCACTTGCTATTCATTTCTGCCTGAAACCCTCTTCCCCAGATGTCAGTTAGGATCACTCCCTTGTCTCCTTTATGTCTTTACTCAATGTCTTTGCTTCAGTGAGACCCTTCCTATTAGAGACAAATCCCAACTACCCTATTAATACTCCACATCCTCCATGTTTTATTTCTCTCCATCAGGAATATATATTTTATTTATTGTTTATATCTCTCAAGAGAATGTTAAATTTCCACAAAGGCACAGGTTTTGTCTGTTTTGTTTGATATTGTACCTTCACTACCTAGAAAACTTGAAACAGAAGAGGCACCCAATAACCATTTATTGAATAAATAAATCCTCTGAGGATTGGATGGAATAATGTCTGTAGTATGTATGGCAAATGGTAGGTATTCAAAAATATTAATTTCTATCTTCACCCTCTCTTACATATATATTTTAAGATTTTATTTGAGAGAAAGAGAGAGAGAGAGAGGATGGGGGTGAAGAAGGAGAGAGGGGACAAGCAGACTCCCTGCTGAGCAGGGAGCCAGATGCAGGACTCAGTCCCAGGACCCTGAGATTATGACCTGAGCTGAAGTCAGATCCTTTAATGACTGAGCCACCCAGGCACCCGCTCCTATACTGATATAATACAAGGTCTGCCATAGCTAATTGTTTGGAGTGGCATATCACTATGGAAACATAAGTAATTCCCAAAGGAATTTGTCATAGGTGGGTGATTCATATGGTATTTATAGACTCAAAGGCCATCCAAAACATATCTGGATATGTCCTTTAGTCAAATTAAAGAAACATGTGATGACTTTACATATAATCCAATCTGCATGAGTGTAGCAGTGGCAAATAATAATCTAAAGTTCAGATATCTAGACTTTACTTTGAATGAGAGGAGAAAACTTATGGGCAAATCACTTACACATAAGATGGAAAAATACTTGAGTTCAAATCCTAGCCTATCCCTGATTAGCCATGTGCTCTGGGCAGGAAATTTTAGACTCTCAGAACCTCAGCTCTTTTACCTAGAAAATGGGGATATAATATTCCCCTTTGGCTGTTTTAGGCATTACAGAAATAGTACATGTGAAAAAATGTATTTCAGAATTTAGCTGTTGGAACAGAACAAAAGTTAATTTCCACTAATCAAAAGTTTGGTCCTGATCCTGTTTTCTTCCTTCAGCAGTAGACAACAAGTAAAGGGAAGCATGGTCACGTGGAAGAGAGCTTGCCCTGTGGGTGTGCATATTGTACCCTTCCTCTAGTAAAAACAGCTGCCATATGTTGAAAGCTTACTCTTGGCCAGATGCTGATTCTCTTGATATCTTTAACAACTATGGGGAATGTATATAGTTACCATTGTCTAGATGCAGAAACCAAGGGCTGGAATGATTACGTCCCTTGACTAATATCACACAGCTAGTAATTGGCTGAGTCAGTCTCCTGACACTGTGCCCTGAGTTGTGTCCACTATAGTACACAGTGCTCAGTGGGAGACCTCGAACCATCCAGAACACTCACATGGGCTGTTCTGTCTGTCATTTGACTTATTTCCCTCACTAAATTGTAAGTACCCTCAAGTAGGATCACTGAATGATTTCTCCTTCTACTCAGAGCACCAACCACTGGACATAGGACAGGGTGTTTGGAAATTGTTTGTTGATTGACTGAATGAGCATGACCTGAATTATTTATCAGAAGATAGAGATTACTGAGCCCTAAAAATGGGCTCAGGACAAGCCTCTTCCATTGCACCAGAGCATCCAGGGCATCTGGAGCTCTGGCTAATCTGAAAGGCCTTTTTGACATGGTCTGGGGTCCATGTGACATGAACTTCTGTCACCTGCCCTCAAGCAGCTCAGCACTTAACAGCCCAGGGCCAGGCTAAGAACAATGCAGAGATTATCACATCCCTGGTAAACCCAAAAGACCATTTAAATGTAAAAGCACCTATTTTAGCTCAGGGTCTAGACACATGGTTTATATATGACACCAATTATTATGAACAACAATAACCATAAAAGCTAGCATCCATGCAACAACTTACAGTTTTCATGATGCCTTCACATCCATCTCTCCTAATTCTTGCAGTAACTGCGAGGTAGTTCTGATTCACCTCCCCTCACATTTGACTGTACCAGGGCTCAGAACAAGTAAGGGTCTTGCCAAAAAATACACACAGGTAAAAACAGGAGCTTTGCTTATTCGGAGCCTGCTCTGAGCCATACACTCTGCTGAGCATATCACTTGCTTTATCTCTTTTAATCTTCACAAGGGCCTTATGATGTAGGTAATATTGTGTTTCATATCTTTCTTATGAGGAAAGTGAAGCTTAAATTCCACCGCGTTGCACAGCTACTAAAATATGAGGGCAAGATTAACACTCAGACCAGAGGCTGCTCTCTTGCCTACTCTGTTATGCTGCCCCGTGTGAGCCACTGAGTGACCAAAGATCCCATCTTCCAGATTATGACTTTATAAGCAAAAAAAGCTTGGAAATCCATGGATTAATCTATGGATAAAAGATAATAACCCTATTATCTATTATTTTCTAATCTATTAATCCACAGATTAAGTACTATACTCCTTGATTTTTTTTTTTTCTTCTCTTAGTTGATCTTCTATTTGGAAACTTCCTGAGTACTACCTGGCCTTTAGTAACTCTGGAAGGAATTTCTGTAAGTAATTTTTCTTAAAATAAATGCTAATTTCACCGCCCTCTAATTCATTGTATCTCATGACAAACTCACCTTCCTGAATGCAGTTTTCATTATGCCACTCTCTAGTTCAAGACAATGAATGGTCCCTCACTCCCTGCTATACAAAATCTAGTTTCCTAACCTGTCCTTTCCTTACCCCACCTCAACATACCACTTTCTTGTTTCTAACACATTCTTTCTGTATTAGTGAACTCCTCTTTTCCCCCAAGAAGTCTCCTCCTGCTACCTCTGACACATGCACCTTCTCTCTGCTTCAAAGCAGTGGTTCTCAGGGACCAATGGCATTAAAAAGCCAAAGGTCTGGCAACCCATAAATTGTTCTGCCAAATATGGAACTTGAAGAAACAGTGGCTTTATAGTCTCATGGCTACTTCACAAAAAAAGAAAGAGACTGAAGAAAAAAAAAAAGTAAAGGAAAGATAATAGGATTAAAATTAAGTCACAAGGAAAAGACAGTTGGATACATATATATATATGTATATAATGGAAATGAAATACAATATAATCAGATTATACATGTTCTGTAATGTACACATACAACTGTACATTGATATTAAATAGTATCCTTATTTTCTCTCCATTTTCAGACGGTTTAGTGAATATAACCTCAGTCATCAACATCTGCCAGAATGTCACGGCTTGGTCTCCCACTTCGCTTACATTCGGGATCAAGAGCATACTGAATACGTCTTGTATTATTTCTTAAGTTTTCTGTCCTCTCTCTTTAGCTAAATAAGCTCCTTGAGAGCAGAGACCACATCTTGTGCTTCCTTGGCATTCCCCACAGGACTTCCCTAGGCCAGGGCCACTCATGGAAGAGAATACAATATATGTGAGTTCGTATATAATCAAGACAATCTGAAATATTGCAGGCAATGCATTTTGGGGGACAGTTACCTCTTGGGTGAAATAAGAACAACCCAATTCACCCAACATTAGCTCTCTGGAATGCAGCCCTTCAGCCTGACCTCTTAGTGACCTCCAGCTTCACAGATCACCTGAAGCCTCCTTCACTTATCTTCCCGGTAAATCATTTCACTCACTGTTCCCACCCCCCTCTCAGAGAAAGCAAGAGAAATGGTCCTAAAAGAGACACAAAGCAAAGCAAATACTTTAACCTCGGTAATCAGTTTGTGTTCTCTGTCAGAACCAGCGGGTTGATTTTCCAGCAAGCCTCGAGTCTGTGTCTCTGCATAGTGACAAAGACATTTAGAGAAAGAATAAGATACTGCATAAGGATCCTGGCAATGTGTGGAAACCCACAAAATATTCTCACCCAATTAAACATTTAATGAGGCCATCTTGGAAAAGCTGTTGTCTTCAGTTGTAGTTAGTGTTTTCCCTCATCAAAGCCTTTATTTAGGGGTCATAATGCCTGGAAACATCTTGACCACTCGCCCTTTCCTTGTCTTCTTTGCGCTCTGCTATTACATGTTTGGTTAATGGGCCATGAGTCTCAGAGCTCTCCTCCTCAATTCTTGCCCCTCCCTCCTTCTTGCTGACCATCTAGGATCTCCAGAGCACTTAGCAAACATTATCTGATTTAACCTTCACAACAACTCAGTGCGCTAGGTTTTGTCACCCTCAAGTTGCAGATAAGTCAAGTGAGCCCCAGAGAACTGAAGTAACTTGCCCAATGCCACACAGCGATGATGTAAAGCTAGGATTCAAACCCTAGTCTGTCTGACTCCAAATGGTGTGCTCTTTTTACCTAGTCTACCATACTGTCCCAGGTGGCTAGTTATCTTCCGGGGATATAGAAGACACTCGTCTGAAAATGAAACAGGCAAATAACCCTTCATCCCTTAGCTGACAGCCAATGTAAAGCCAAGAAAAATTAGTGGACCTGCCAGTTGAAAATGCTCCATGAGAATCAGTTGTCTTTAAAACTGGTTCACACAGGAACTAGCTCAGACTGATTGGGAAGCTAAATTACACACAGCAATAAAGCAATTCAGTTATGGCTTCAGTTAAGCCAGATCTAGGTTGGTCTTTATTCTACCAACCTTAGAGGAGAGTGGTTATGCAAATTAGAAGAAAGACTATGGATTAAAAAAGTACACAGCTTTGCACCCGACCAATGGCTAGAGCTTAATTTAACCCAACTGACATTCATTTACAGTCCCTCACACAGAACTGCCTATATTTGGCCTCTTCTATCTCTTAGATGCCATATTGACACTATACTGATCCCCGTAAAATAACAGCTATTTGATGATCTGCAAAGGTAGAAGGTCTAAGAAACCAGGACAAGCTTGCATCCAGGGTAGACTCATGAGAGGGTCCAAAAGTTACATGTGTCCAGTGGAAATGGTCTGTACAGTTGTCCTCCATAAAATATTCTTTTCCAGTATACAGTATATAGTGAGTCAGGAAGCAGCTTCTGAACTGAGAAGAAACGGGTCTACCTGGGACTTATGGTTTGGTGTTCTTGCATCTTTTAGTCAGAGAGCAAACTGACTCATGTTTTCCTCCCACATAAATTGCCTTTGTTCTCCTTCTTTGAGGAGGCCTGAATCTGTCAGATAATGAGATCTGAAATGTCTCACTGTTCCCCATGAAAGGCACGAAGGACAGCATCATTCCCAAAGACATTGTTTCTTGCACTAGGAAATAAGCTGGGAATTTAGAAACTTACTCAGTGGAAATGGTCTTAATGGTAGAGTTTAAATAGATAGCCACTGTGTCTTTTTTTTTAAACACTGTTTCTTCCTATTATTTCTGTGAGTGAGCACCATCCATGATCAGCTGCTGTGACATTTACTGATTCTCCCACATCATTGACAGAATTTCCTCCTTCAAAGTGAGAAGCAACGTGGTCCAGGAAGAAGAATTCCAGGAGTGTTGATGAAAGTAAAGTTGCTACTGCTAAGAGATGAAGGAAAATGATTCGGAATAGCAAAAAAGCAAAGTTGGGGGGGTTGGTTGGGGCTTAAGAGCAAGTCACAACTCAATTCTCCAATGGTTACATGACCCTGGGCAAATGACTTGACCTCTCTGGAGCTCAGTTGTGGAATCCCATTCCATAAAAATGAATAGGATAATACATATGGAAAAACATTTATGTGAGCTATTATCCATATATTTTAGAATATAATAAAAATTCAGCAACTCAAACATATCAACCTATTTGACCTAAGTACACCGCTATTTCAAAACACAGAGTTTATGCCAAGGATATGCTACGTTAGCAGAAAACAGTTGCTTTGCCTCAGAAGCTTCTGGTTAAGAAATAGTTGGAAGGGAGCAGGTGGCATAATCTAACATGATATTGGCAGACAACTTCAGAAGATGACGCTCAGCTACAGTTAACAATACTGCATTGTATATTTGAAAGTTGCTAGGCAAGTAGATTTCAAAAGTCCTCACCAGAAAAAAAAGAAAGAAAAAAAAATCTGTAACTATGTGAGATGATAGATGTTAACTAAACTCACAGTAGAGATCATTTCACAATACACGCATATATTAAATCATTAGGTTGTACACCTTAAACTAATAGAATATTATAGGTCAATTATATCTCAATAAAACTAAAAAAAAAAGGTTATAAAATTCTGAGTTTCCCTTCTTAACTGGCTTGCTTCTATTCTGATGAGGGGAGGAAATATCATGTGTGATGTATTTTTACCCTGTAAGACAGCAAACTAGAGGGTGACGTTTCACACTATAGGCAATTGATTTCCTATAAAATCTTATTTTGTTTTCTCCCACATTTTGACAGTAACAAATGCTTTTTTGTTTACTTGTTTTGTCATCTCTCTGGAACAAGAGGATATTATACTAGAATGTTAAAAGGGACCTCATTTTGTGGGGGTGCTTACATGCTTGTACTCTATAAAAGTGCTAATTACCATGAGCATAAAATGCTAATCAAATAATTTTAATCCATTTCTAGGGGGCACAGAGAAATGGAAGTAACAGGAAGTAACAGGAAACAGTAGATGAGAGCAACTACTATATCAATGTAGAAGTTCTGCTTGTACATTAATATTACCATAGCGCTAAAGCAAAGTAAAAAGTGGATGGATCCCTGAACTCTATTTATCTCCAGCAAAGAAACAGATTTTACATGAGACAGGGCATGGGACGTCTTGCCCATGAACCCTGGGGTTGTTTACCTAGGAGCTTACCCCTGCCACTTCCTAGGGCACTTTGCAAATTTCAAAAGGTATTCTCATATCACCTTATTTACCTTTACCACAATCTGGAAAGAAAGCAATTCAATTTAAAGTGCTGAAAATGGAGTCACAGGGAAGTTGCCATTTGGTCACCTTCACCTAGCCAAAAAGTGGCATTCCCAAGATTAGCTTTCTGGTTCTATCTCAGCCCATTCCCTACACTGGGAAGTCCAAAGGAAACAAAACATCCAACGGTTGCCTATATAAAGATTCAGGGACTGCTCTGTTGGGTAATTAAGTAGCAAATACTAATGAAGAGCTTCCTGGATACCGTATTTAGGAAAGAGGAGATCTGCTATGGAAAAAATGTGTAGAAACTCTATAAAAGTGGAGTTATATGAACTATATGGAGTTATAAGAACTATATGGAGTTATAAATCTACACCCCAATCCAGCTTTCCAATCCTGCTGCTAAGAATCTTATGATAAAGTTGCTACCTTCCTGGTTTTAACTTTTTCTCAGTTCTTCAAATCACAGTTCTAGCTAGAAAAGAAAAGAAAAAAACTTTTCAAGTTTTAGAAGAGGGGGTAGCATTAAATACAGACTCATGCATTTGAACAAAATTAATTTAAATAATGTTTATAGTGTTGAGTGGATAGAATTTTAACATTTTGCTTGGTGCTATCATTTTAAGTTAGAAGGGGGGAAAAGGGCAAAAATAGTACAGAAGACATAGTTTAATAAATCCTACAACTAATAATGAAACTCAAGCCCAGCATGCTTCACCATTAAATAAGATAGGTAACAAATTTGATACAATGGCTGAAAATTATTACAAATTGAGTATACTGGCGATAAAATTCTGAGACTCTTGACACATGCCTCTGTTCTTTCAAGATGGCTAGAAGACCCACTCTGGGCCAAGTGACTAGGTGGAACAATGAAGAGCACATCACTGCCCAATGTAGGAGACAAGACACAATACACATTTATAGACATGGAAATTATACATTGAATTCTATAACCAGAATGGTTCTGAAAAACCAGGAAACTCAGTTCCCAACTTTTTGAAGAGAAAAATACGAGACCTACAGTGGATAAGGGCCATGCTCAATGACCCCCCAGCTCCTAAGAAGCAGAAATGAAATTAGAACCTGAACATCCAGATTCCCAGTCAATACCTTGTACACTAAACCATGTATTGTATTTTCTTTTTACAATTATCTCCATTCTTGGAGCCTTACAGAATGAGTATGAGTATGTATTGCTTCCACAATCAGAAAAAAATTTCAATGAAGGAAAGCTATATTGTAGGAAGCACAAAGAAGGTGGTGGACACCTTAGGTTGAGGAATGTTCAATAAGGAGATGAGTTTGGATGAAGGGAGTAGAGAGGGGAGAGATGATGATGGAGATGGCATTTGAGGTGAAGGAAAGGCAGAGTGGAGTGAGTGGTGGTAACATAGTAGACCAAAGACAATAAGACCAGAGTATATAGAATGTATTATGGACCTTTTCAGAAGACTGTGGACTGGCAGTCTTTGAAGAATGACTCATTCCCCTTTGTCTGGTATTTACTACTTTGGTGAATGCTTAATATTCTGGAAGGAAGGGAGGGAGGATGCAATGAAGAGAAGGAGAAAGACAGGAAGAGAGGGAGAAAGCAAATGGAAAAAATATGAGGTTAAGGGAAGTTGAAAACACATTGTGATGATTTTGCACTGTCAATTCTTGGAATTTGAACTTAATTTATGAAATTACATGAGGTCACTAAAGACTTTTGATCAGGGAAAGCACTTGATTTCAGTTATATTTTAGAAAGAGCATTAAGGCAGCAATAAAAAAAAAAAAAAGATGAATTAGAAGATGGAAGGACTGGAAATATGGAGGTTTGAGATTTCCTGAACTCCACATGTGATTTCTTATCTCTTTAATTTTGATATTTTGGCTAAAGTTTCCAGGGCTGAATCAGTAAATTTTTTAACACAGGTGCTCAAAAGATATCTTCAGTTGCTTTTTAAAAATGTTTTATAAGCCTTGAGTTTGCAAAACATATTAGAATTAGCTTAACTGATTATATTCAAATCTGAATCAAAATTGTGAGTTTAAAAGTTACAGTTTATTTTAACAAAAAAAGTTAAAATAAAAATGCCAAATTCTAAACAATAAAAATCTCAAAGTCTTTTATGATAAAAACAATGCTGAAATATTTTAAAAGCCCTCAGTATATTATTATTAAAATATAGAGTTCATGTAATTCACACACGCACATACACAAAGTCTTCCTGCATAGAATTCTAAAAAACATTTTCCAACCAAACTAATGAATGTGAAGAACTAATAGCAGACAGGTTCTCACTCCAGCCAGTGACCTGCATTTCTGCTCTCCCATCTTTCGGATACCATAGTTCTCCTGGAATGAGGTCTTCAGAGACAAAATCCTCATAAAGCCAACCCTACAAATGACCAATGGAGTGTGGAATTACATAATTCCTAGTCTCTGCTTCAGTTAACAAGAGGGGAAATGGTGTGCAATACGTAGAGATGAAACCCCAGGCTCTTGGAGGCTAGGCTGTAAAGCTCTAAAGTTGAGGAAAAGAATAAGAGATGGCCTGAATTGGGGATGGTAAATAAGGTAGAGCAAAATCTCATGAAATAATTAAGTAACAGAAAAGGAATGAGCAGACAAAAGCAAACCAGTGAGAGACAGATCTATAGAAATTACCAAATCAACCATGTGGCCTTTAGAATGGAGGGATCATTCATGTGTTGCAAAAGATTAAGAGAATCTGCAAGAGCCTTAAAACCTTACTTCACTGGAAAGAAAATTCAAAGCTGCACATTAATTCAACCAGCACACCAACAAATATCCGGTGACACTACCAGGAGTTCAAAGATGCTCTTTGCTTAGAGTCCAGTGCATTTGGAAAAAATGGCTTAGTATTCTTTAGGAAAAAGATATATAATAGCAGCCTTATAAAAATAAAGAGGCAAGTCGGGGGTGAAAGACAGAGGGAAAGACACACCTGAACTACTACCACAAGTCATGGGAGCATACATCACCCAGCATAATGAATGATGATTTCATACCATCCTATGGAACTCTTCAATTAGTCGACTCTTCAAGACCATCAGAGAATTTTTGCCTGTGGCATTCTGCAACCTAGAGGAATAATCTGTTACAGGATATTTCTCACCCCCCCCACCTTTTTAAAAATTGTTTTCTCCCATCGGCATTAGAATTTTATTGAGAAATTCTGCTCCATGCCTCATTATACCACAGAAGCAAGGACACTGTTCACCTCAGAAGCACACATCTTCTTTCCATGTGCCTGACCTAGACTCCTAGAACTTCCAGAGTCATGCACCAGATTTTGCCTCAACCACTGAGATACACAACCAAAATGGAATAAAAGAAAGTGAAATATACACATACGTACATGGACAGAGAAGTAGTGTAAAAATTCATTTGTGAAACTAAAGGACTTTGAGTCTTCTTGTTTTAAGGATTCTGCAAGTATCTCTTGAGGAAAAGAAATCACATTAAAATTCATCTGCCAAATCAAGTGACTCATTATTTTGGAACACAATGAATATAATCAGTGAGGCTGGAGTTCAGACTTAAGAAAGAGAAAGGACAGGTACATTCCTAATATCAGGAGTAGGCAAGCAATAACTCAGCAAAACAAAACAAAAAAAGAAAGAAGAAAAACAACAAGAAACCGTTGTGACTGCAACTAGAAAAGGCCACCCATGATGACACATCTGGAGGGGAGAAAGCAGATGATGTGAATAAAAAGTTTAGTCAAGATGATGCTACATGAACAGTGAGATTGGGTTGAAAAGGATTTATTGTTAGAATATTAGGAAAACCCAGGAATCTCCACAACAATTTTTGCTTGTGGTCAAGGCCATTGCTATGTGTGGTGAAGATTAGACTTCCCCTCAAGATTTTTTCAGAGCTGCCCCCTCAGTAGAAAACATGGGGTAACAAACTCATCATTACAATGACCTTTATCTGGGAGCAGATGGAGCATGGTGAAAGGTACAGAGGGCGAGGATTCTATCCTCAGTTTTCTCCCCAGCCCTCTCAGTTCAGTCATCAACAGGCAGAGACATGTCACATTCGGGAAATGCACCGAGGTTAAATAGCCTGCTACCATCTGTCCCCCATTAGGAACAATTGTTGGGGTGGAGCAACACTGAAAGCATTTCCCTAGGCTGGGCAGTGAATCCACCCCTCTGATGTGGCTCATAGCTACTCTCCCTTCTGTGTCAATGTCCTCACTCAAGGTCCTTTCCGACTGACATTCTTAAAGGAAGGAATCCACCATCTCAGAGGTGACAGTAAACCAGAAGAGAAACCAGGCATCCTGCTAAAGGGCGATAAAGGTATTTTTCCCAAAGACATATTTCGACTATGAACAAAAAAGCGACCCACTCTTGCACACTGCCAGGCGTTCAGTGCTAGGCCGATGACTCATGTAACGATTCCGACAGGAGGCAGTCTGGGGCCTCAGCCATAGAGCCCATGAACAACCAGCTGACTGCTCCTCTCTCCTTCTGAAAGGCCCTTCTTGCATACTCACCCTCTGGAGCCCAGTATTACCAATCCTTCAGAGCCTAGCTCAAGTGCTGCTTCCTGCAGGAAGCCATGGCAGCTTTACACAGCTGGGTGGTATTTCCCTCTCCTCTTCATTCCTGGGACCTATCCTCCAGCAGCCTGTGCAGCATCTTCATGAAACCCAGGAGAGTTTAACGCTTGGATCTGGAGCCAAAGTGGGTTTATAACCTTACCTACATATTGCAGCTTTATTCATTTTAAATGGGATAATACAGAATCTACCTTGCTGGGCTGCTGGGAGGACAAAGCGAAGTAAGCTTTGTAAAGTGTCTAGAACATGGTAAGAGCTACAAAGGTGTTTATACCCACAGTTCCTATTACTAGTGGTATAAACCTATACTTATGAACCACTTCAAATACACAGTTGCTCCTTGAGGACAATATTTGTCTTTCTGTCCCACGCAAAGTATAGCACAGTGCTTAGAATGTGATGACATGTGTAAATAATGAATATAATCGTCATCCTTTTTTATTTTTAGATGTTTGTATTTTTAAGGGTTGAGGTCTTGGGCAGCAGATAAGACCTGGCAATGGGAAATGAGAGAACTAACTGTTCTCTAGCCTGGCCTCTACCGAAGCAGCCAGGCATTCACGGAATAGATTTAAATGAATGGGCCAGATTCAGATAAATGTCTCCTTCAAGGGAGTTTAATCCATTAAAAATAGAGTAGCAGTGAGAAGCCCCTAGAAAGAGAGACTCAATGGAGCACAGAGCTAAGCTATTTTGGACTATCTACTTAAGGTCTACACAATAGTATGAGCACAGTTTGTAGGACCCAAGGAGCCAGTAATATCCAGAGCAATGTGACAAAGTAGACTGAGGTTTGTGGTCAGACAGATATGGATGAAAATCCTATCTCTACATGTGACTAGTTATGTTGCCTTGAGCCAGTATGTAAGCTTATCTGTAAAATGGGAATAATCACACCCAACGTACAGGATTGGTGGAAGGATTGGCGAGAAGTAGCCAGTTGAGCACTGGACCCACAGCAGAAGCTCAACAGTTAGCATTTACTTTTGTTATTGCTACGCTTGACAGACTAGAGAATGGCCTGTGAGCATAAGAACTGATTCCAAGTCCAGTGGGCCTGGAACAAGCTGGGATGATGTCAGATTGGCCAAGGATGGACTCAGTGACTAGTGCTGGCAAGGGTAGAGAAAGCAAAGGCAGTGCCTTCACTCAACCCTTCCATCTTAACATTTTTGCATACAAATCGACCATACAAATATTCTTTGATCCATTCCCCAAGAATAGCTCCACCTTCATTATTGGAATCACCCAACCAGAAAGCATAATCCTGTGGGGCTTCCTTTGAAGGCAAATTAAGCTGGAGGCTGGGGCAAGGATAGGACAGAAAAAGGAAAGCCCATAAAAGAGTACAGAGATATTTGGGAGAATGAGAGAACCCTTGAGTTGAAGTGATACAATTCCACAACAGCTTGCTGAAAAATGAGAAAATCATTCAGTACATTTTGCCAAACAGCTGCTTTGATTGATTTTTTTTTAAAGCCTGAACCAACTAAGTAGTCCAGTTGTCAGAACTGTGTAGCTGAAGCCATAGACAGTGTTCCTCTAAGAAATAATGGATGGCTTGAAGCAAGCACTTCTAATAGGCCAAAGAATGGCTTAAGAATTTTAAAAGGAAAGATGGAGGAAATGAAAATAAGAAGATTTTCCAGAGCTATTTCTACATGTATTACTGGAGGAACCCCAAATTCTTTTGAGATTCACAGTCACAAAAAGAAGGGACCCAAAGAACACAAGTGTTGTCTGTCAATCGGGTTACACAGAGTTGGGGCTATTTAGAGATTCTCAGAGCCAGTAACCTAAAGATACTATTCTTTTGTTTCAGGTTTTAGTTGTTGAAGGGCTTCTGGGCTTTTTCTCTCTGCGTTTTCTTCTAAAACATGGGGTCATGATAGAAATTAGTTGAAGACAAAAGGGGCAGTTCATTGCTGCCCCCTGGTTTTTTTTTCTTTCTTCTAAGTTACTTGCGAGTCTTCACCTGTATGATAAAATACACCCTCATTTTGAACTAGTCTCCAAGAACAGAAACAGAAAAAGGAGGGCTGGAAGGGAGGACAAACCTTTAGGGGCCACAAGGTCGAGAGCCATGGACTAAATTAGAGCTGTCTCCTCATTCATCTGCCAGACCCTGAGGCCTTCACATGCTCTACCTTCATATAACTGGATATCCCAAGGACAATTTAAAAATATATAAATTTTACTTTTATTAAAGCAATTCATGTTCATATTTTAAAAATCAAATACCACTACAAGGTCTATAATGAAAAACTGTATTCCCCTGGCCCACCCCACAGTCTGGCCCCAGGCAACAACCTGAAATGCTTTAGTTGTTTCTACTGATTCTATCTCCACACCTTCCATAATATACTTATAATGCTCTTTTTCTTGATTTGTCTTTTGAAGGTATTATTTATTAATTTCCTGGCATTTTCATTGATGAGCTAGCTCTCTTGTATCACCCCACTTCTTCTACCCTCACAATGGAGATACTGCTTCAGCTTTCTATTTGGGGATAATGAATCACCCCAAAATTGGTGGTTTAAGGAGATAATGATTTATTACTCGTGCTTCTCTGCATTTGCTGAGTGGTGCTTCTGGGGGTCTTACTTGGCTTCACTTGTGTGTCTGTATTCAGTGGGGGCCTGACTGGGAGCTGGAGACAGTTGGGGTTTCCATCAGAGCTCTTTGTTCTTCTCCACATGTCTCACTTGGACCTTCTGAGAGCATGGGAGCTGCAAGGCAGGCTTCTAAAAGGAAGCACTCCAAAATATCGCAAATGGAAGCTAGAAGATCCCTTTAAGTCCAGCCCCCCAAAGCTCCAGCATCACTTATACCACATTACATTAGTTAACACAGGTGACAGGGAGAGCCTACACTCTAGGGGAGGCGAAATCATCTCCAACTCTTCAAGCCAAGTATCAAAATGCAATTCAAAAGGCATGCATGCTTGACTGGCTTTATCAGTGGAGCATGTGACTCTTGATCTCATGGTTGTGAGTTTGAGCCCCACATTACGTGTAGAGATTACTTAAAAATAAGATTTATTTTTTTTAAAGGCATGCAGAATGGGTGCTATTTGGACATAATTTATCATTACTATATCTAAATTCATTTAATCAATATCAGAATTTAAGTTATTGTTTAAAGAGTTTACATGGTAGATCCAAGTTCAACAGGTATAGTTCCATTTTTCCACAACATATTTATTCTTCCTAGAATAGGAAGGAAACTTTCGGCATGAGTAACTAATGTACCTATCCTCAGTTCTTCCATCAGATTGATCACCTGTGTACTTTTCTTTTTCTTTTTTTTTTAAGATTTTATTTATTTATTTGACAGACAGAGGTCACAAGTAGGCAGGGAGGCAAGCATAGAAAGAGGAAGGAAAGCAGGCTCCCCTTTGAGCAGAGAGCCCAACTCGGGGCTCGATTCCAGGACCCTGGGATCATGTCCTGAGCTGAAGGCAGAGGCTTTAACCCACTGAGCCACCCAGGTACCCCATCCTGTGCACTTTTCAAATAGATCAGACTGTCAGGAGAACTTCTTTCCTGGAGATCTCTATCCTCCATCCTCCTGCTATAATCTGAGCTGGCTTCTCTCTAGATGTCCTTTGTACCTGTCATCTTGTGACTCTGCTTCACCATTTCTCTGTGTTGGGTTCCTCTTTCTTGAATGTTTCTTTCTTTTTTTTTTTTTTTCCTTTTTCTTCAAACTCCTTTATTTTGCACATACCAAGAGCTTGCTAATAAAGGTAGGGAAGGAATAAACATTCTGCATCCTTCTTTTCAAAGCATCTTTAATCTCCAAAATAAGAAATCTCCGGGGACATCAGGCACACAAAATTGGAATTATGACTTTATAACAGTAAGTTTTCACAATGCTGGGAAAAAGTGGGGACAATTTCGTGAGGTCAGCATAACTGCACAAGAAGCTCTAATGAGAGGAGTCAAGATGGCGGAGAAGTAGCAGGCTGAGACTACTTCAGGTAGCAGGAGATCAGCGATATAGCTTATCTAAAGATTGCAAACACCTACAAATCCAATGGGAGATCGAAGAGAAGAAGAACAGCAATTCTAGAAACAGAAAATCAACCACTATCTGAAAGGTAGGACTGGCGGAGAAGTGAATCCAAAGTGATGGGAAGATAGACCACGGGGAGAGGGGCCGGCTCCCAGCAAGCGGCGGAGCAGTGGAGCACAAAATCAGGACTTTTAAAAGTCTGTGCTGCTGAGGGACATCACTCCAGAGGCGAAACCAGGGTGAAGCCCACGCGGGGTCAGCGTGGCCTCAGGTCCTGCAGGATCACAGAAGGATCGGGGGTGTCTGAGTGTCGCAGAGCTTACAGGTATTAGAACGGGGAAGCCGGCTACAGAGACAGAGCTGAGGAGTGAGCCCTCAGCTCCGGGTTACCTTGAACTAGTCGCAGGCTCGGACAGCTCAGAGCACGGCCAGAGGCCAGGGTGACGGGAGTAATTGGGCGCTGTTCTCTGAGGGCGCACTGAGGAGTGGGGCCCCGGGCTCTCGGCATCTCCGGGCCAGAGACTGGGAGCCGCCATCTTCATTCCCGTCCTCCAGAACTCTACGGAAAGCGCTCAGGGAACAAAAGCTCCCGAAAGCAAACCCGATCGGATTACTCAGCCCGGCCCGGGGTA